>NC_056744.1:1078974145-1079251645 GCF_019279795.1 Protopterus annectens | reverse complement strand
TATCCCCCAGATTTACTAATCTGCCGTGCATGACTAAACTAGTCCAGCACATAAGCAGCAGTTTAAGAGGAGGACGGCAGCGCACCATGCATATTAATGAAGGCATGCAGCCTGAGCTCCAAATCCTACACTGAGCGTGGACGAGTGCAGGGGGAGTGTCTAAGAGCAGAGCTCTCAGAATAAACATGCCCCTGCAAAGTAGAACAAAATAAAGTGTAAATAAATGAGCGAGACCACTCATAGGTGTCTGCATATCCCCACCAACAATCCCCATGTGCTCAACAGCAAAAGTACATTGAAATAAAATGAAGAAACCCTTGTATTTATTTTTTTAAACCCGAGTACAGCTAACTGTAGGTGCGCGGGTTTGCCCATCGTTTAGCTACGGTTAAAGCAGCTGAAAAGGCTGAAGAGGATAACAAGGAATATATATACGAATGAAGCAACACAGCAATAGTGTAGTGGTTAGAGCATCAGTCTAATGAACAGGCATTCCCAGTTCGAGTCCCACTACAGCACATATCATTTTCCATGTGAAATCTGTATATGAACATGTTTTTACATTGTTTTGCCATATAACCTACATAATAACATTTAAATGTGAACTGGAGTACTGCATGAAATGCACATGTGAAGTGTCAATGTCATAATGAATAAGGCACTAGTAAGCAGGTTTAAGCACAAATAAGCAGCAGTAAGCATGTTTAAGTGCGTTTGCACGGGGGTAAGCATTGCCTACACAGATTAAGCAAAGAAGAAGCTAATTGAGTGTAAGAAACTGTAACCGGAGGTTAGCAGTGCTTACCGTCGCACAACCCCTTGCAAACCCGCTTACAACTGCTTTAAAGTGCCTTAATCACGCAACAAAATAAACTGCATCTGCAAGGCTCATACTCAGGACTCTGTACACTATAATCACCATAGTTAACCACTAAGCCATCATAGCAATAGACATGCATGAGGTATCAGCAAACTAATTCTCACCACAGGAAAATCAAACCAAACATGTGAACTGAATCTATGTACAGTGTGAAGTGGTATAACCTGCTACATAACATAAATATGTGATCTGGAGTACTGCAGTAAAGCCATATGTGAGGTGCTATTGCAATAAAGTGTTGAAGTTCCCAGGACCCCATAAAGTGTACATACACATGAATCAAGGATACAAGACACATATATAACATGTAATGAAGAAGACATCAATGCCAAAAGGCAAATATCATGCAACTCGAATATTAATCACTGCTAAGTGTTGCACAGCACTGCTACCCAGACTACTGGCAGGATACTACAAGTGGGAGAAACAGTGTCAACCTGCAAAGTCAAATCTTAAACAAACGCATGTTCATCCCTAGAGGGACGACCCCAGAAATTCTGCTAAAAAGAGTCCTCGGGGTAGCATACCATGCCTTACAGGTAAGCAAAGAAGGATATATATGTTCGCAGACTGAATGTGTGGGAACCCTAAATATCCATGGGGTGAGACAACTTACATGATGGGTCCAGAGAAGTGGAGAGTGGGCAATGTGTAGTGGTGTGGTGAGATTCGGATGGAACCTGTAGGAAGGATGATTGATGTGGAGGAGGGAGGGGGTGAAGGGAATGATGAGTAAGAAATTATGGGCTGAGGCATGCCGGGGTTGGACCAACCTGTTCTAATGAGACCGCCCCATGGATGTAAGCGAGAAAGGAGGGGGAAACAGGAAGGTAACTGAGACATACCATTTCCCATGGCAAAGCATGTTATGAGTAATATGTATGTTGCATAACCCATGGAATAACATATATATATATATATATATATATATATATATATATATATATATATACATATAAAACCTGGAGTACTGCTGCCACGAAAGAACACACACACACATATATATATATATATATATATATATATATATATATATATATATATATATATCTGCAGGAAATGCACATGTGAGGTGCCAGTATCATTATGCATAAAGCAGTAGTTAGGTTAAGCATCAAGAATCAGTAGTAAGCATGTCAGCACTGGTAAGCGAGTTTAAGGCCATACATCCCATACATCCACATGTCGTTAGATCTAGCAATATGTGTATATATATATATATATATATATATATATATATATATATATATATATATATGTATGCAGACATATACATATATCTAAATATATATATATATATATATATATATATATATATATATATATATATATATGTGTGTGTGTGTGTGCGTAGATATACACAGATATACAGCTATGATAGAAACAGCACCCAAGAATGACATATGTTCACAAGATATGCCAGTGGAGGTAAGGGGCCCAAGCAAGAAACATGTAACACATAGCATGACCACCCGCCTAGTCGGACAGAGGAAACATACAAACAAACCCACAAACAATGTAAATAGTCCACTGCTCCCCATACCACAGGCAGGATATAACCGGGGGGGGGGCACAGTGGACCCGTGTAATCTAATCTTGGAACAGTGACAGGAGTGTCCCTTGCGGGACACCCCAAAAATTGTCATAATATGGGAGGAAGCTAGTGCGATGACCTATCAAGGCGGGGTGTGTACATACCTGGAATACAAGGATAAGAAAGCCTGATGACCCATGGGTCGAGACAACGTACAAGATGGGTCACGTGAACTGGAGAGCGGGCGGTGTGTAGTGGTGTGTTCAGATCCGACCTGCACCCAGAGTAAGGATGAGTGCTGTAGAGGAGGTGTGGGTGGGGGAACTATGGGTAGCTAATTATGTGTCTAAGGCGTGCAGGTGTTTGCTGGAGTGGGGCTATATGGACAGTCCCAGGGATGTAAGCAATAGTGTTCATTGGGCAGAGGTGCCACCCAATGAACAGCCACACCCGCTACATGTCCCACTACAGCAAAATATAATTTACATGGCAAAGAACGGAATAGGCAGCTGTAGATGTATATATGTAGAGGTATGTGTGTGTATATCTACCCATAGCTACATGGAGATATACCTCTCCCTCTCCATAGTACAAATGTATATATTCAGAGGCAGAATACATATAAATACTCACCTATAGATATATACATATGCAGACACCCATACATCCATAAGGCGTTTTATATATATATATATATATATATATATATATATATATATATATATATACACACACACAGCAATATATATATATATATATATATATATATATGTGTGTGTATGCATACATATACAGATATATATGTATATAGTTATGTAGATATATATATATATGTGTGTGTGTCTGTGTGTGTGTGTGTCTGTGTGTGTGTGTGTGTGTGTGTGTGTGTGTGTGTGTGTGTGTGTGTGTGTGTGTGTGTGTGTGTGTGTGTGTAAATATACACATGTATATAGCTAGGATATGATACAGCAGTTACGAATTGCATATGTTCACAGGCTGTGCAAATGGGGGTGAGGGGTCCAATTAACAAACGTGTAACACGTAGCATCAACCCCTCCCCCAGCTAGACCGGTGAAACATACAGACACACAATAAAAGTAAACACACCACTGCTTCCCGGACTACAGACAAGATACTACCAATGGGAGAGACCCGCCAAGTCTAATCTTGAAACAAAGATATGTATGTCTCTTGTGGGACAGCCAAAAATTCAATGATTCCTGCCATTACACCGATGTCCAATGGCAGGCCATGCATGTTCCCTGTTTCCAAGGTAGGGGAAGCCTGATGATCCATGGGGCGAGACAACATACATTATGGGTCCCGAGAAATGGGCAGTTGGTAGAGTGTACTAGTGTGACCAGACCCGACCTGCACCTGGAGTAAGGAAGAGTGCCGAAGAGGATTTGCAGTTTGGGAACTATGGGTATAAAATGATGGGCTTAGCGGTGCAGGTGTTGGCTGGAGTGAGTCTATGTGGACCACCCCAGGGATGTAAGCAATAGTGTGCATTGGCCAGGGACACTGCCCAACAGGCAGCCACTCCCGCTACGAATCTATTGTACATGGGAAAGAAAGGAATAACCAGATGTAGATGTAAAAATGTAGAGGTGTGTGTGTGTTTGTATATATATATATATATATATATATATATATACCCATACCTACATGGAGTTAAACCTCCCCCTCTCCGTAGTAAAAATGTATACATACAGAGACAGAATATAATTAAATACCCACATATAGATATATACATATGCAGACACCCATACATCCATATGTCATTAGACATATATATATATATATATATATATACATACAGCAATATATATATATATATATATATATATATATATATATATATATATATATATATATATATACATATACAGATATATATATATATATATATATATATATATATATATATATATACATGCATATACAGATATATATATATATATATATATATAGATGCATATAGATATATATATATATATAGATATGTATATGTAGAACTATATATGTATATATGTGTGTAAACATACACATATACATAGCTAGGATATTTATTGATTTATTTATTTAATTTACATCTGTTAACCAGGTAAGTCTGGCTGAGCTTTTGGCTCATTTATAGCAGAAATCTGGGGAGAAAAGCTCCTCAGGACTAGAAAACAATTTATTAAATAGTAGTATACAGCAGATTTATATATATATATATATATATATATATATATATATATATATATATATATAGCTCTATATATATAAATATATATAGATATGATACAGCAGTTAAGAATTACATATATTCAGAGGCCGTGGAAGTGGGAGTGAGGGGTCCAGTCAACAAACGTGTAACACGTAGCATCAACCTCCCCCCACACCTAGACAGGTGAAACACACAAACACACAATGCAAGTTAACACACCACTGCTTCCTAGACTGTTGGATGACTGTGATGGATGATGTGTTTGTGATCACAGCAGCTGAATGTGTATCCACCATGGCTTAGTGGAACTCACGTCGACTATAGTGTGCAGCGTCGGGGGTTTGCAACCTGCCAGTGCAGATTATTTTGTTAATGGCCACAACAATGGCTGTTGGCTACAGAGTGACTAAGGCACTGTAGAACATTTGTCGGTGGGTATGCGCTGAGGCAGGATACTACCAGTGGGAGAGACCTGCCAAGTCTAATCTTGAAACAAAGGCGTCAATGTCCCTTGTGGGACACCCCAAAAACTGATGATGACCAGAGTCAGTCCCTGTAACAATTTGTCTAACCAGGCCGTGTACGTACATAGACCAGAAGTTTGGGCAAGCCTGATGACCCATGGGTCGAGACAACATATGACATGGGTCCTGAGATGTGGAGAGTGGGCAGTGTGTAGTGGTGTGGTCAGACCCCACCTGCACCCACAGAAAGGATGAGTGCTGCAGAGGAGGGGCAGGTGGGGGAAGTATGGGTATACAATTATCGGCCTAGGCGTGCAGGTGTTGTTTGGCACAGTTGTATTCGGACCGCCTCGAGGATGTAGGTAATACTGCGAATTGGGCAGAACTTCCGCCCATACCTCTCAACCTCTAAGAGCAAAACCACTGGACAGAACTTAAACCGCTGGGGGGACAAATAGGGACAGAATTTACATATTCCACTTACAACCTTAGAAAGCTGATGGAATAATAGGTTATGCATTAGCATGACTCGTCTGAAGGATGTGGAGTCTTAAGCCCAAATACTTGTCTGTATTTAATGACATCAGTTCCCAGGTATTTGCCAGACAGGTGGAGATTGCTAGAGGAGCACACAAGTATTATGAAGCAAACTCTGAACAGTCTGCGGATTCCGTACAGTCGACAGGTAGGCTTCCACCTAATGGGCAGCCATTCCTGATATGGATCCCACTGCAGCACAGCCCAGTTTACATGGCAAAGTATGGTATAACCATATGTGTTGTTGCATAACCCACTACACAACACCTACGAACACATGGTCACAATACCCCACTGTAGGCATGTAAGCCGATCTAACTGGCATCACAAGGTATTATCGTAGTCCTCATCCCCACCCAGGGGTGTGACTGTCCTACGCAAACACCAAATGCATTGTATATGCACAGCTGTTGTCATAGACAACATGGCCAGCTGTGGACCTTCCCTGCAGCCATCCTGCACATCCCTGGATAATTCCCCTACTAACTCCCCCCTTTGTGCCCCATGCACACCACATACCTATCAGCCCCTGTTCCATTTCTGTAAATGTTTACGATTACACATAGGTGACACACTCTTCCCCCACTATATTGC
The DNA here is from genome assembly GCF_019279795.1 of Protopterus annectens. Taxonomy (NCBI): domain Eukaryota; kingdom Metazoa; phylum Chordata; order Ceratodontiformes; family Protopteridae; genus Protopterus; species Protopterus annectens. The sequence goes on along the minus strand of NC_056744.1, from coordinate 1,079,245,421 downwards.
CAGTATCTGGAAACCCAACCCACATGTAGTATCACAGCTGTCCCACAGGACACATGTAACTAGCACATGAAGGAACACCACAAGCACACAGGCTCACCACCTTGCAACCCCCCACCTCACTCTCTATACCACTACATCAACTAGTGATACCAACACTTCTTGACTTGCCTTGCATACAAATCCCAACATCTGACAAACCTTCCCTATTGCTTCCCATCCAATTATACCTACAGGCTACTATACAGTTACAATGTCACCCCCACTACCTACCTACCTACTCCTTAGCTATTCTCCTCTACTGTACCACACAAGTATGGAATAACTACACCTACCCCGAATATCTGCATGTAACCTATCCAGACCTGTGAAACAGGAATCCAACATCACCTTAAACTGACCTTTGTCAACAGTCATACCTGACATGTAAATCTGACCTATGCATGGATATCCGACATTTTAACGTAAACTAAGCATGAAGAATGGGGGACGTAGCTATGTTATGTCTGTTACCCTCTATGAATGTGAACACCCCAGTATTAACTGGAATAAGTAGATGGGGTCAATGTGGAGCTCTACACCCCGGGCCACTGCTGACAATGGACAAGCATGCGGTCCGATTGTCCTGGTTGACAAATGTGAACAAAATGCACAATGTTGCACGTGTGTATGCTGGAGCAAGTGGGTGTAAGCCTGTTTGGCCACCGGTATGTAATTACCACACTAGTGAAGCAATGTAGAGGCTAACTCAGTGCAAGATGCCACAACCAGAGGTCAGTAATGCTGTGCTTTGTGCAAATCAGCGCATACCCACCGACAAATGTCCTACAGTGCCTTAGTCACTCTGTAGCCAACAGCCATTGTTGTGGCCATTAACAAAATAATCTGCACTGGCAGGTTGAAAATCCCCAACGCTGCACACTATAGTCAACGTGAGTTCCACTAAGCCATGGTGGATACACATTCAGCTGCTGTGATCACAAACACATCATCCATCACAGTCATCCAACAGTATAAGAAATGTATATAAGTGTGTAGATTAATACCAGATCACGTGTCCATTGCTCAACCACAGTATTATGAGCAATCTATGTGCAGCACAGAACAGTGCCTGTCCAATCATACTGTGAGGACAGCAGTCCTGCATAATACCGAAGGGAATAATGATATACGGTGCACACTGTGGGGGCATGTGAGCGTGCTTCATGCACAGTATATCACACCTGGAGTGTTGGTTCCGTGGAACCAGGAGATGAGGCTGGGCAGGTGTGTGAGCAAACCGCTGCTACACAATACCCTGGCAGGATGCTACCAGTGGGAGAAACACTGTAGACCAGCTAGATCTACTCTTGACACAATAACAGGTCCGTCCCTGGTGAGATGAACCAACAGTTGGGGGTCACATCAATGTCACCACCAGTATCAGAGAAGGATCGAGGGAAGGCTGGTGCATACATGGACTAAATGGATGAAGAGCCTGCAGACGCTTGGGTGGGGACAGTATACTGGAGGTGTACCGAGACATGCAGAGAGGGAAATGTGTGGAGGTGTGGTATGGCAGGGCTAGCAACTGGGGAATGGATGGATGCTGTGTACGTGGAGCTCAGGGGCTGGGGGAAGGGAACATGGGTATGTCATTATGGTAGACATATGCAAATGAAGCAGAACAGCAATAGTGTAGTGGCCAGAGCATCCGTCTAATGTGCACGCATTCCCGGGTCGAGTCCCACTGCAGCACATCCTATTTTCCATGTGATATTAGTATGTTAACATCATTGTGCTGTATAACCTACTAAATAACATTTATATTTGCACAGGAGTACTGCCTTAAATGCACATGTGAAGTGTCATAATGACTAAGGCACTAGTAAGCATGTGTAAGTGCATAACAGCAGTAGTACGCATGGATAAGCAGTTGTAAGTGTGTGTACATGTATTTGCATGGGGGTAAGCATTGTCTACATAGATTGAGCTAAGAAGATGCTAGCTGAGTGTAAGGAAACACAAACAAAGGTTAGCATTGCTTAGCTCTGCACAAACCAGCGCACACCCGCGTATAACCGCTCAAATGTCCCTAACTCACTCTGTATCCGACAGCTAGTGTTCTGCCCTGAAACAAAGTATACAGCCTCTGCAAGGCCCACACCTGGGACCCTGCACATCATACAATACGTGATTTACCAGTAAACCATGGAAGATGTACATAACCACTCATTTCACATGCACATCATCCAGCACAATCAGTCAACAACACAGGAACTGTAGTAATAACACACCACACAACCTCTTAATGCATGAATCCTGGACATAGTGCACCATAATGTGGGTACATATAGGGATATATGTCATATCTTGCTCTAATACACTTAAAACATTGCAAGTTACACAGTTATATCTAGTAGAACACATATATTGAAGGAGATGATACGTCTGAAACACATACGTGTCGGCACGAATGACTGACCTCTGACTGACCTCAGTCCTAAGGTCATCCATGTCAATTGCCAAGAGAATGAGGTACAGGTCACACATATAGGCCAAACATACATGGACATATGGACAGATATACATATGTTAATGTAGAAAGATACACAGCTATAGGTATACATATGTGTATGTATGACTCACAACCATATAACAGCAATCGTACATAGATAGATTAATATGTTCAATGTATATAGCCATATATATATATATATATATATATATATATATATATATATATATATATATATATATATCTATATCTAGATACATACACACATATATATATGAATACATATACATAGCTAGAGCTATAGCAATGTCCAGTTCTATCCCTCTATATATGGGGGTTTCACATATATACTTATGCAGATATACATATATATATATATATATATATATATATATATACAGATAGACATGTGTATATGATTTCCACATGGGAACGGACTCCTGGCCCACTCCGTACTACATAACAGACCATGAGCACAGTTAATGGGGATGTGGGCACAAATGAGGGAGACTTGGTAATTATTGCTATGCAACCCCCCCCCATCCCTAATGGATATGCTGTGCAATCCAATATCCAGCACATGCATGCAGTACTTGATGACAGGACCCACCACAACACAGCTACAATGCTCCAACAGTAATCCAAGTCACCTGTACATGTCAGGGCAATATCTGTAACATATCATGCAGAAAGGCCATTGTACTGCAGGAAATGTACTATGTTGAAGGGGTACACATTACAATGGTACAGATATGCACACACATCCATACATTGACAATCATGTGCAGGTATATATATATATATATATATATATATATATATATATATACACACACACACACACACACACACACACACACACACACACACACACACACACACACACACACACACCACACACACACACACACACACACACATATATATATATATATATATATATATATATATATATATATATATAGATAAGATATATTGGATATATGGGTATATACACATATACAAAGACAAAGGGTATTAGTAGCCTTACATATGTAGAAGTAGTGTGGATGTACTGGGTGCAATGTATATCCCCAAGCACAAGCCCTGTAACTGGTACCTGTGACATGTGTGGTGTGGCAACTAGCCTCACAAAGGGGATACTTACATTGCACATATACCCACTCACAATTCAAAGGACATGACACGACACACATGTATGTATACACAGACAACCTTTATTTGTGTACCATACAATAATGTATTCCATTACTGACCGCACATAGATGTTGATGTATATAACCAGTGATGGATGCAAGGCCCACACAAAACAGTAGATGCAGACAGTGCGGATATATAACATACTATGGTGTCCAGGCCAAGCCCTTCAATTTGTGCAACAGTAGACAAAGGATTTGCCTGCATGATATGTAACAATCAACAATATCACATGTAGTTCAGCAGCATCCATTTACACCCTGTAGTTAAGTCCTAGGGGGACATTCATTACTTGTGGTAATGTCACTGCATCTGTCACATGTATGGACCCTGACCAACAAATGTTGTGGGAGTCCACATTATGACTGGGATGATAGTAGGAATGCTATCAGTAATTAATGATAGGCCATTACCTAGCAACCACTAATCATATCACAGCAGGACAAAGCCTGCCATATATGTGGAGGACAAAGGCAGAAACACAGGGCCATACTCGCAATATTGCAGTTACACACCCTGGAAAATACTGGTGTAACAGAATGTGTTGCAACATACCCTTATGCCGGAATAAGACATCAGGGACACAAATGGATATAGCCATGTACTGCTAGGACACAACACACACACTGCCAGTGTAATATCCGACAAGACCTGTGTGGTGGACAGACAACACATGATAGGAACACATCTGTCCAGCTAGAGGATAAGTCCACAGTCGTGAGCTATGCAGACAGACTACAGTCCAAGGTAAACTAGTATGTACACACACACACACACACACACACACACACACACACACACACACACACACACACACACACACACCCTGTAACACCAGTACTATGCAAAGCATTGCACCACTCTACTCACAGTCTGTCTGTATGTCCTGATCCTCATACATATATGTGGCTGCTCTGAGTGTGCAGGTTCTCCTGTAAGAGGTATTGCTATCTGCTGTCTGTAACATTGATGACCACACACAGGAAGGATGTCCATCACACAGGGAATGTACAGGGAATATGCCCACATGATGTACAGATTCATAGTGGGTGGTTGCCATGACAGTGGTAATTGGAAATACTTCACGTGTACTCAATTATAAATATATATATATATATATATATATATATATATATAGCTATCTGGATAAGTACATGTCCATATAGTTCCACCATATGTCCTGGACATGGAGTGTAGCCCTACCCCAGCCCCTATAGTCCCAATGTCATAGTGCAAGGGGATGTCTGGTATGTATAGTTGGTATATTAATAGACATTTGCTACTGTCATTGGGATTGTTGTCACAGTGGTGTGTGTGGAAGGTGACATCTGCTCATAAAATGTGTACCATTGGCTACTGACAGACATCCTAAGGTTATCATGGTACAGTACCTGCATATATAGCAGGCTCGACAGCCATGTCACAGCACAGAGTAGGATACACCTGTGTGACAGTGCATAATCACAACCAATGTGAACACAGCCACATATGGTACGCTAGCGTAATAGTAAAGTATATGGACTATCTGTCCTACACCATCCTCATATGTGCCACTCACAGAATGACCCCACATATATTGGGCTGCTACACAGATTGGTCTGATGGCTGTCTGTAGTACGGGACATGTGTGTGTGTATGGCCCTACAAACATGTAAGGTAAAATGGTACCATACAGTGGGGCAGCATGTAACATCAGATAGAAGGGGAGCTAGAACAATTACGTCTACCACAGTCTGTACACAGGCCATAGTACATATTAACAATACACACACTGCCGACATTCACCATCACTACACAGACCTCAGTACTGTACAAACATCCACAGAATGTCCAGGTTATGGCACTAAATGTAACGCCTACTGTACATGACATGTGTAGCACTCTGATATATCACTAACTTGTTATCAGATTTGATGACACTATTTACGGTGTACAGCATATCTGCACCACTTCATGCACGACATATGTACAAAGGTTGACAGAGGTGTGGCTGACAGCACATACACAGGGCCAGTATAGACATGTTGCTGCGATACCCTCATTAATCTACCATTGTAACGGGGTTTGTTGCAACATATGTCCAATGAGGGATATGTAGTCAGTAACTGTCACGGCCTTCACCATCAACAGAGTGCAGTCCTCACACTACCTTCTACATTCCACAGATAGATGGACTGTGGCTAACACATGAAACCAAAGGCATAACACTGCCCAGTCTGCAGATGACCCTGCAGATGGGGATTCCTGATATACATGGAACTGACATGGCAGGTATTGAGACAAGTATGACAGGCATATCCAGGCAAACACTGCTAATCCAACATTACTCCATATGCAGTATAGCAGCACTTACAGTCTGTAGTCAGGTCAGGCACATCCCCCTCCTGTTTGTTGCCCTCTTTCCACAGTGTATGTTGTTAGATGTAAATCCCCAACCTTTCTGAAATGCTGTTTGCCAAACGACAGTTCTAGCTCCTGCTCAAAGTGACTGACAAGGGCCAACACCACCAGGATGTTCCCAGGTATTGGAGTGCGTTTCCATGCAATTTGCTATGGGAATGTTACCATACCTGTTCCACATGCAAGCGGCTAGGGAAGGGCTGCAATTCGTGCAGAGGCCATTAGCTGATCATGAGCATCACTTAAAATACACATGCTGCTGCCTAAGCAATGCAGGTGTGGGCCTCCACATCTGCCAGAGAGGGAGTGGGGGAGGCAGACAGAGGTGAATACATGTCAGGGTGGGGTGGGAGGGTAAAACTGACGCATGTTTGTGTCACACACCTACCAGTACAGGGTATCGAACCCCCAACAGCTATGTAGTGCTATCACAGTTCGATGCTGTTATTGGATGCACTGCATGGGTTATCTGGTGGGGAGCACTCAGAACATATATGTGATGGTGAGTGACATCTGCAACAGGGATATGGTAGATATACAGTAGGTGATGTACACATGCCTGTCTGCATGAACAGGTGCCAGCGTCAGCACAGGCACACTCATACAGGGATGCACACACATTAACACACTTGACAGGGCCAGGAGTGCAACTCATCACTAGTGGGATTGCCACAACACATCAGTGTGCAGGAAACACATGCACCACACGGATCATACAGAGGTCGCATGGGCAGTGAGTATGAGGGGGTGTCAGACATTAGGCGGCATGCTTCATTGTGCCCTGGGGGGAGTAGTGCATGTGGATGTGGACATACGGACCATACAACACACACACACAAACACAGAGGGTGCCAGTTTGGACATGCATGGGTGCATGTCTGCACGGGTGTGTGGTGGCCAACAGTGCCAGCAGGCTATACAAGGGTAGGCGATGGGTATACCTTGGCATCAGGCCACATGACAATGGTCTGCATTGTGGCACAGGCCTGTAGCTTCTGCATTTCTCCACACAGGTGGGTATTGCATCCGTCATCCAGTCACTTGGGTGATTATTGTGTATGGCCAATGCTGTGCATCACTTGCCATGTATGTGTTCTCTAGTCCATGACTTGGATGGTGTCTAGGATGTGCACACCTCCCACATGCATGTACAGTGACATGTGGAACTGTGCCTGGAGTGTCTGGCCCATGCTGTGAACACAGCTTTTCATCAGATGTGCCAGTCTTGCTCACCTGTGGCAGGGACTGGTACTGGTCCGCAGATTTACCCTGCACCTACATTGATAGCATGCTAACAGCATTTCCTGATGTCAGTGTCATCTGTCCATACAGGGCATGTTGTCAGGCATGATATGTCCGTAGTGAGTCACATGTGAAGGCACAGTGGGGTTGCTAACTGTGCTTGGCTGGCTTTGATGTCATATGTATGGGTATGGCTTTGCACCCCAGCCTCTCATCTTTTTACATCTGTTATCCCTGTATGGTTGACATTGTGATATATAGTAGGGCCACCATAAATGAAATTAGCAAACCCCTCCACATTGCCTACAGGTGTCACACACTCACAACCACCTCTACACAGGATACACACACACACACACACACACACACACACACACACACACACACACACACACACACACACACACACACACACACCTGTCATGTTTGGGAGTAGAACGCCTACCTAACTAGTTTACTACACTACAGCACTACGGAGTTATAGTACATGCCACAGACATTACTGAAGTACATCTTCCCCAAAGGTGTATTTCATGGTTCCCTATTACATCCTCGGAGACGCACTTACCTGAATACATAAACGCTGACACATCTCCATCGAACCACGTAAACAGCGATCGTCCTGAAGTGTGAAATCCAAAATGTCGAATCGTCATGATTCACCCTTCTGTGGTATAGCTCCGTAAGGTAAGTGTGCGATAGTTACGGACCTTAGGGTTAGGGTGCGGGTTAAGGTAAGTGCATAGATGGTAATGTATGTGAGATTTAGTGTAGGGTTAGATGTAGGGTTTTGTTATGTGTATGTGTGTGGATTATTTATTTTGTTTGGGTATAGCTTGTTAAGGTAAATGTGCGATAGTTACGGACCTTAGGGTCAGGGTGCAGGTTAAGGTAAGTGCATAGATGGTGGTATATGCAAGATGTAGTGTAGGGTTAGAAGTAGGGTTTAGTTTAGGGTTAGAAGTAGGGTTTTGGTTGGTGTATGTATATGTTTGTTTAGTTTGTTTGGGTAGGTAGTATGTAGCGGGTGGTGGGGTGAGACGTATGACAGTTCGAGCTTTTGAATTTTGCAGTTTAAGGCATTCAGTGTATTCGCGGTTTGCAGAATATGTGTCAGCGTTTTTGTATTTGCTTATTAGGGCTTTCAAGCTTGCAATATAGACCCGTATTTCATAATTAATGACATCAGCAGGACTACCAAAGTAGGGCATTTGTAATGTACTGCGAGTGAGTAGCCTATAATGCATTGCTCCATACACAGACACTGAAACACACACAAAACATCCAGAACTGGCATGGATAGAGATGGAACACTAGCACCATTCTAAATTACACTACAGCAGTACGCAGTTACAGAATGCACTACAGCGATTACTGGGCTATCACTTTCCCAGAGGTGTACTTTTAGGTGAGTGACATCAGCAGCCTTGCCAAAGTAGAGTATTTGTATTGTACGGAGTGTGAGGTAGCCTAAAATGCATTGCTCTCTACTCAGTCAGACACACACACACACACACACACACACACACACACACACACACACACACACACACACACACACACACACACACACACACACACACACACACACACACACACACACACACACACACACACACACACACACACAGTTGCCAGGTCTGGGGATTGAACACCTACCTAACTTGTATATCACACTACCGCAGTACACAGTTACAGAATGTGCTATGGCGATTAGTGGGCTATCATTTTCCCAGAGGTGTACTTCTAGGTGAGTGACATCAGCAGCCTTGCCAAAGTAGAGTATCTGTATTGTACAGAGTGTGAGTAGCCTAAAAAGCATTGCTCTCTACTCAGTCAGACACACACACACACACACACACACACACACACACACACACACACACACACACACACACACACACACACACAGATGCCAGGTCTGAGGTTTGAACACCTACCTAACTAGTTTATCATACTACAACAGCACACAGTTGCAGAACATGCTACAGCGATTACTGGGCTATCACTTTCCCAGAGGTGTACTTCTAGGTGAGTGATATCAGCAGCCTTGCCAAAGTTGAATATATGTATTGTACAGTGTGTGAGTAGCCTAACAAACATCTCCCTCTACACATTCAGAGGCAGACAGGCATGCACACAAACACACACTCACACAATTGACAGGTCTGGGTTTAGTACTACTACCTAACTACTCTGCCATTACAGCAGTACGCAGTTATGGGATGCGCCATGCATATTACTGAGCTATAGCTCTCCCAAAGGTGTAATTCACATTAGATGACTTCAGCAGGCTTGTCATACTACTGCTATGGGGAGGGCAGTGTGTGCATGCGCCATACCCCGTTCATGTAGGGGTTGACATGCCACATGCAGGCACACATGGAGTCATATGTCACAGGTGCATGTATAAAGCTACTAGATGGCTACTTCCTTGTACAGTCTTTTTGCACAGCTGGCACATGCACCATATAGTCTGTCATGCTGACAGGTACTGGTGGCTGTTATCCGCAGTGGGTTACATCCGTACGTCATGTGTTAGGGGGCCCTTTGGCTGTGTGCCGGTTGGGACAGGTCTGCACAGCTCCTTGTCATGGTCACCCTCTTCCACACATCTATGCCTGTGTACCTGTGGCTTATTATAGTGTGTTGTCCTTACATATTTGTCTGTATTCCTATCTACTGTGTGTACACGGCAGTAGTGGTGCATACTGACATGTGTCCGCACTGAGAACTGCAACTTCCAGATATGTCTGGTCCACTGGTGTTTGCAGACATGGCCTTCATGTGTTTAAGTGTGTGAGCATGCCCAGTATGGTCATCTGTGTTGCATGTGTAGATCACGTCCAGGTAGTTTGTACTGTGGTGCTGACCTTTGTGTTGTACACTGACAGGTAGCATGCTGTGTCTGCAGGGTATCCATCAGTTATTTGCCAGTGACTGTTGCTACATTTCTGCATAGCGGGAGGACACCTGACTGTTTCTACTGTTCTACACAGAGGACTCTTACTCTAAGTGTACGTTGGAAGGGGGGGCACAACTGACACTTGTACACATTTGCTAGGACTGTACTGGTATGTCAGGTACTCCATTTCAGTCTGTAGTCTTACCTATACTGCTGGCTAGTGGCTTAGTAGTGTACTACAGATCCTAGCTTTGTTTACCTACATATTAGTTTCTAACTTCCTAGCCTTCACAACTTACATCCGACTGCCTGGCCTGCTGCGGTCTGTCTGTGTAGGCCTGGGAGAGGGGTTACCCATAGGGCACATTTAGAGGCCATAGTACAGCATTTGTTTGTGTTAGTCTTCACCTGTCCTGCTGGCTCAGACTGTTGTTGGGTATGTGATCCTTCCTGACTGGCATGTGTGACTCTTATGGACGCCCATGTCACTCAGGCCATTTCCTGCAGTGGGTTTTGTAACCCTGTGTAGTACTGGCTACTATGGTGACTCCAGTATGTGTTACAGATCTCATGATGCCACTATGGGTGTCTACTCTCTGCTGCCTTGACATCCGGCCACCCAATTCCCTTGCATGTTCACATCCATACCATAGCTACAGGTAAAACCACATTCTACTCTATTTCGCAATTGGTAGGTTGATTGACTTACCTTGAGGGTGTGCCGGAATTGAGGATGGTGCTGGAGGGCTGCCTATGTTGTATGCACATAGTACACTCCCTATACATGGTTGGGCACAGGTAGTGTCATGTTTGGCATCCCTTTTTCTGCCTGTGTGAGTCAGAGAGAGGTGTCATTCCCTTGGCCCCTACTATGTCAGTGCATATGCTATGCGTTGCCTCTTTGCCAAGACCAAGGCTTACTGGGCATGCCCCATTCTGCCTACTGGGGCAGGCTCAGGTTGTTCCTCCTCCAAGTCACTCTGTGCCTGTACAGACCTTGGCATTGGTGGGGGGCTGTTTGGCCCTGCCCCATGCTGTTCATGCTGCAGCTATTTCCACAGGATCATATTGTGTAGCATAGCACATACCATTACAATTTGAGTACATGTAGCTGGTGAATACTGCAGTGCTCCATCGGATGTGTCCAGACACAGGAACTGTGACCTGAGCATCCCAAACACATGCTCTATGTCTGGCCTGTGTGTTTGCCTCATTATAGCATTGTTGTTCAGGTGTGTGTGCATTTCTGATGGGTGTCATCGGCCATGGCTCCAGTGGGTACCCAGCATCCCCCACTAGGTGGCCGTAGGGGGATGTCCACATCAGCAAATCTGTGGTACAGCTACATCAGTTGCCATATATGTGAATCATCATAGCTTTTAGGGCAGCCAGCACACACATTCAGTATAATGCCCTGGGCATCACATATGACCTGGACGTTGATGGAGGGGATGCCCCTGCAGTTGATGTAGGCCCGACCCTTCTCTCTGGGTGGTGCTTTGATGTGTAAGTGCGTGCAGTCTATAGCACCCACTACCCCAGGTTAGTTAGCTATTTGGTGGAAGAGATGCATATTGCGGGTCAACACCTCATGTGTGTTGAGGAAATATACATGCTCACTGGCATGTGCTGACATGGCATCCAGGAACTCGTGGAATACTCTGGATGCTTATGCCTGTGAGATGCCCATGTTATCCCCAGTTGTTGGTTTGGGACATACCTGTGGCTGGTATACCTAGGTCTATACATACCTTGGTATCCACTGGGATGGGTTCCCCTCGGCCAGTTTGGTGTGTCAGGTGTGGCCTGCACAGCTTAGCGATTTGCTCTATTAGGTCTCTGTCCACCCTATAGCACTCCACTATCTACAGCTCATGTAGTCCCTGGTAGATTACCCTGGGTCTGTACTCTCTTCTCTGTATCTTCACTGTGAGTTGTTCGGCAGCATTGACATCCTCACCACCCTCAGCCTCTTGCACATGTTGTTCTATGTTGCCTGCTGCAGCCCTCCTCATTTTGTAGGTTTGTTTTTAAAATTTCCCTGCTTGTATACACCGGTGGTGTAGAGTGTGGAAAAACCAGGGGGTAGGTGCTTGCTTGGTTTTTAGTGGTGTTCTGGGCTGGGCTGGTCTGCTGCCTGTGTAATTAGCTGATTCTGATACATTTTACCTGGCAGCTCAGTTAGTTCTCCTTGATTACCTTCCTACTGATGTTTTCCCTTACCATTGCCTCCCTGTTTAAGCCTGTGTGCGTTTTGCTCAGGCAGAGTGCTCATATGTGCACAGAGCTGCTATTTCCTGGTCTAACTTCCTATTTCTTCCTCTGAAACCCGATGCGCAGCGCGCACACCCACTTACACTTTGTAAGGAGTGCTAGGCAGTTTGGACACACCTCTAGCTCAGCTATGCTAAGCTAGGAGCATTCCCGAGCCACAGGGCTCCAATCCACTTACAGTATGCCTGACACACCCGCCCATGATGTCACCTATCTCCTAGTCTTGCACCGAGCTATTTCTACTCTTACACTCTTGGGACCTGCCTCACACCCTGGGGAAATCTAGGATTCACTATCCTTCCCCTCATTTGCATAGGATTGCCTGCTAATGCATAGTTACATGTCCCACACTGGGCCTCCCCCCTTAGCAACTATCACTCACTAGCCAGGTTGTCTTATGCCTGCCATTGACTTGCATGGCTGAATACTGCTTTTAGTTAGAATGCTTATTTTAGGTTTGTTTTTTTATTTTCACCCCGATCCCGTTTGCGCGCCGCTGCCCTATGCTTAAACAGGCAAGATCGGCGAAAGGAATTTAAAAGTTGTTATTTTTATTTTTTACACATTTTGCATTGTCAATGGCCTTCTACTTGCCCCATTGCCATGCTTCATCAATGATATGCAGCCTTTATTTGGAGCTGTCATTGCTCCGTTTTGTAGTTTGCAGGAACGTGCTCGGTTACTAACCAAGTACATTTTTGCAGACTGCACTTGTCCTGCACTGACAGCTGCCTGCTTCCTGGATCACAAATTACCCTAATTTGCATGGTTTTCACCTGCAAATGAGGGTAATTTGCATACAGGGGCTTGATCCATGTAGGAAGAGCTCATGTGCACGTCCTGGGAGTTCATTCCTGGATCGCACGTTGGCCATATTGCCAAAAATAGCTCTTAAACTATTCCTGCACGCTATAACAGGCTTCGTAAATCCAGGGGTATATTCAAATCTTTACAATTAGAGCTGTTTTAGTGGTATGACATGCGTTCAAACTGTGTGTGTGTGTGTGTGTGTGTGTGTGTGTGTGTGTGTGTGTGTGTGTGTGTGTGTGTCTGTGTGTTAAAGTAAAACATAGAGTGATAACCAAGTGAAACTAAAAGGCTTCTACCCTTTCAGTGCATCATCAACAGTTTATTTATGTCCCCAGTGAGTCATCAAAGTTAATAACATTTTTATAAAACCCATCATTTTAGGCTGATCTCTAAAAACTAAAATCAGAAGTTTATTTGCTGCAAATGCAAAACACAGCCATGTACACCCCAAGATCTTATCTCATCTAAAACAACTCTCCTAAATCCGAATCTACACTACTATTAAATAAAAGGATAAAGTTAATACTCTAGCTACATTTCTCATTCACTTTAAAATGAAAAACTTCACTTACTACAAATAAAAATATAGCCACCCAAAAAATAATGCTGTCAACCTAAGTCAGTCTCTTAAATATATAATTAATTCTTATGAGAAAAAAGTTAAAAGAATAAAAAGTAAAACAAAATACTAACCAGAAATAGCCAACTGGAAAACTGAATGACACAAAACAGACCTGATTTTAATTCATCCATTTGCATCTATCGTCCCCTTTTTCCCATTTTTGCACGTGGTGGGGATGTCACATCAACAGTGACTATCACCTAGAGCTATTGCTCACTCTGCCAGATGACCAGCCCTGCTACTATTGTTCTTCTGTACCACATACGTATATATACACTAACATCTATGGGCAGTTTAATGTATCCAGTCCTTTGGAATGTGGGAGGAAACCGGAGCACCCATAGAAAACACTTACAAACACAGGGAGGATATGCAGACTCCACACAGAAGGCACCCCAGCCAAGAAATGAACCAGGGAACTTCTTGCTGTGAGGTGAGAATGCTACTTACTGTGTCACCCTAACTCTAATTATCTAAACTAAAAATAAGCATATATCTACACTAAGTATAAATACTAACATAACCTTCACTTCTCAACTATATAAAGTGACACCATATATATATATATATATATATATATATATATATATATATATATATATATATATATATATATATATATATATATACATAGATAGATATAGAGAGAGGGAGAGAGAGAAAGAGAGAGAAAGATATTATCTCATAAATTGACTGCAATGGCAACCACTAAATATTACACTTATAAAAAACATATACAAGCTACCCAAAGTCCTAGTCAACAGATGCTTACATATCTGATGTTTTCTTTGAAGTCACTGGTAAGGATTAACATAAGAAACTGAAAATTTTAGATTGCTAAATTAAATATGTGAGGGGCTGGCTTGAATGATGCATGAAATATCTTGTACTGTAGCACATGCTTAAGTAGTTGAATGTGAGCATATGATGTACATTCTCACAGTATGCAACACTGTTTGCCAGAAGCTTTAAAATGCATCTGGTATGCAGATAGCATTTTGTAACTGCCAGTGGCGTTATCTACACTAGTAGTTGCTTTAGCTTGCTTAGTATATTGCTGTACTGTGAGCCTATATTGTTAGGTAATATGCCCAGGAGAAGTTGCACTCCAGTAAGGTGAAATGAAGCCCTTCATCTTGTCAACCACATAGTAAGCACATTTTTGACACTGGAACTAGAGGTAGATATAGCAGTAATCCATGATTCTCTGTGGGTAATACAGGATTTACTTGTGGTTGGTGTGATTTGATCATGAGGGTGAAGCTCAAGCCATTGAGTAAAGTCAAGCATGAGTAAATCCTATGTTATTCACACACACACACACACACACACACACACACACACACACACACACACACACACACACACACACACACACACACACACACACAAACACACACACACACACAAAAACACACACACACAAACAGGAGTGGATTATTGCTTATATACAAGGACATTGTATACTTAGACTTTTTAAAATAATGTCATTGTGTGATGACACTTTACTTGTCTTCCATTTCCTCTGCTGGCTGTTGATCTACTGTGTATGCACATCGCATGTAATGCACACACTTGTACAGGACATCTCTGATGTGCAGAAGGAGCTCACTTATTAAAATCTCGCTGCATGCGCTTGTGAGAAACAAATTTCTCAGTATCCTGTCCCCTTAGTGATTTGTCTCCCTATGTCTCTTAAGTTTCTGGCAGTACAAATGGACTGACTTACTGTGTGGTACCACTAGCAATCCTTCACGCAGTTGGGAACATATATGTTACAGCAGGGTATGTAGTCCATTGATACGTTTAACCTTTGTTTTTGTCAGACTAGTGCTACATGGTTTAGCAATATCAAGCTAATGGCTACTGGCTGTTGTACATGCTGCGTAGTGTCCGTTAGACTGAAACTGTGTTGCTGTAGTCATAAGCACATACTTTATTTTAGTAGTGTTTGCAGAGAGGTTATGTGAACGTTGCACTTATGTTTCAAAACATTTGGTTATTGTTAAAATGTCTTAGAGCTCATATTTCATTTCTTAGATTAGTGCCATGGAGTTGTTTTAACTATGACACATAGTTTTGCCATGCATTCTATTAATCCTTGGAGTAAATTTATATCAACCCTTTCACATGTCTAGACTTAACTTGAAGGAACTATGATGTTACACCATTAAACATGAAAAGGATGTTTGTTCCACATTCATGGTCATTTTTCTAGTAAAGAAACTATCCCTCCAAAAATCCTGTGTATGTTGAGACATATATTGAAAGTTTTGGGACAAGTGTACCTAAAGTTACCGGTATTTCTGTGATGGATAAGCTCTAGCAAACCATTTTTTTTCTAGCAAGAAAGGCAAGCCAGAGATCTCTATGTAAGTCTATATGAGATGAAGAAAAAAAATGAGACTTTTTAACCTATTCAGATTACTAAGAGAGCCTGACTCCTTGATCTTATTGGCTTGGAAATGTTCATGTCTTTCAAGCTGCGATACATACCACATTGAGTGTAATACTAAATGATCAACCTAATAAAGAGGGAATATAAGAGGTCTAAGATATCATAGGGTCTTGATATATCTTTGATAATTAAATAAGCAGTTAAAAATCCTTATGGTAACTGATTGAGTCTTGATGATACAACAAAAGTTCATTGTCACCAGTAGTACCTATATTTGTTACATTACATTTTTACGATTTCCTTTCAAGCGTTTGATTATAATTTGCTCAGTTGATGATTGGTTGATTATCATAGCTCTCAACCTCTTAACACAAAAAATTTGGACAAAGCCAAAAATAATGGGGGGACAAAGCCTCAAAACTAGGGACACATTTAAAATATTGCTCATATAAACTTAGAAAGTTGCTAGAATAATATATCTTGTATTACCACATATTTTCTGAAGGATATGAAATTTGAAACTCAAATGCCTGTCATTATTTAGTGAATTCATTCCTCACTGAGTTGCTGCAAAAATCCAGAAACTCACAAATATTATCAGGAATTGACCAAAAATATGAGGTAAAAATCAAAATGTGGACAGTTGAGAATTATATTGACCATGCCTTCTAGGTGCTTTATTTTCTCCTTCTTCTGTTTTTGCTGTGATGAAAGAAGCCCAGAAACACATTGAGGGATTTTTACAACACTGAATTTTACTACTTGAGATCTATACTTGAGATCTATATAAAGACTGCAGCATCTCGGAGAAAGAACTCATGATGTGTTCTTACATTTTTACTGATTGTTCTTTTTTTGAATTGCATGACTTTGGAGTAGAAATTATAAAGTAAGGGGAGGAACCAACCCCTCACATAGGTGGGAAGTCAGAACATATCACTTGCAGAATAGTTGTTTTATATGCATGCTGTGAAACAGCATTTTCATGAGAGCACTTGTGTTTAGATTGTATGCATATTCAAGAGAATAACTTCATGGAATTAAGGCAGAGCATTTATATTTTGATGTATTATATACAGAAGTAACATAGGGAAGCATTTTATTTGTGATACTTAATAAAGTAGTGAATTTAGCAGACAGTCTGTTCTACTCTTGTAAGAGTTTTAACTACTGCAGACTTCAGGTTGCAAACCAGCACTTTACGTTGTGTTGTTATGACATATGCAGATTAGGCATGCACATGGGTGTTTGTGGGAGGTGGAGCACCATCTCAGTGATGATGTAGCCTCCAGAGTACTACAGTCTGCTGCTCATTACTGCTTCTGCCACATTGTCCGATTGTTCTTCCCTGGGGTATTTGCAACATCTGACATGCCCACCATAATCACATACCCTCAACATGAGAAAGGCAAACAGGCATAAGACTCATCACCCCTCCCTCATCCTCTTATTTGCTCCTTCAGCTGCCTGGGCTGCTAATGTACTGAAAGTGTGGGTCATAATCAGGGTTTCATCTTTATGCAATGAAACAAACTCCTTTGAGGGGATGCTTACAAGGATTAGAACAAGAAGAAAGGGTCAGATGTGTGTACCTGTTCAGTCCTGTACTGTGTCTTTTTTATGGTAGTAGTGAACATTTTTACATCTTAATGTTGTTAACTGTTAAGGAATACTGATGTATACCTTATTTTGTGGCTGGTTTATGCCACAGGTGAAAATCAGTATGATGCATAGCTCTCAGCTGTCCAAATGTTCACAGAATGTCCAGATTTTTGACTCATATTTTTGTTCTGTTTCTCCTAAAATTGTGGTTTTTTGGTAAATCACTGGCAAATCATTGAGGATTGAAGTCTGAAAATAATGGCAGACATTTGATTTTCAGACTTCATATCCTTCAGAAAATTCATGCTAATGCAAAACCTGTTATTACATTGACTTTCTAAGTTTGTCACAGCAATATTTAAAAAGTATCCCTAATTTGGGGCCTTTGCCCCCCCATAATATGTGGCTTTGTCCAAATTTCTTGCTTTAAGAGGTTAAGAGGTATGGACTGTGCCTGTGCATAATTTTTAGAAGTGTGTGTGTTTCATTTGATGCACATGAAGACATTTCTTTCAAGAAAACTTTCTAGAAACATATGCAGCTGAGGGGGAGGAGTGGACACTAGCTGTTGGATGGTGCACTACATAACAAGGCACTTCTTTCAGCATAATTTACCAGAAGTGTACTGTTTATTCCTAAGAGAGGGTGTGTTTCAATGTTGTGGTATACAGAGAGACATTTCTTTCAGCAGACGTTTCCATAAGCATGCTTACATGGAAGAGGGGGTGCATTAACAGTAGCGCCTAGGAAGATACCTTCTTTCAGAAGAATTTTCCAGAAATGTGAAATTGTGTGAGAAGAGCTACTAGGTATGATGCAGAGGGAGACATGTTCTTTCAGCACAATTTTCCAGAGTCATGTGTACTAGTAAGAGAGGTTGCTAAATTGCTAGATTTGGTGGAAGAGGTATTAACTGATAAAAGTGCTTGAGTGCGCCCTACCTCATACATGTGGAAGGGCCTTAACTAAGGACTGTGGTGAAGGGGAGCATTATGTGGTGGAAGTGGTGGGGGTGGTGGGTGTTGGGACCTTAACTGTTGTGTGTTAGAGGGAGACACTTACTTGTTAGCAGTAGTAAGTGGCTTAGGTACTGCATGTGATTAGAGACTTTTTTTTTTGTAGTTTGCAGAGATATCTGCTTTTGGATTGTGTCATTTGATAAGCTGTGTTATCCAGGCAAAATCATGAATGATCAGTAGGCATTTCAGAGTAACTGCAGCATGGGACCAAGCTTGTTTATGATCACTAGTAATGTAGGCATTGGCAGACATATAGTACTGCTGCTCAGTCCCAGTGCATTGGGATGATGATTCAGTGTCTAAATCCAGGCTTCTCATTACACACATACAGGCTATGTTGTAATATTTTTCTATGGGTGCAGGTACTACATTTCTTTTGCACGGTCCTGCATTGCCATCAGAGATAAATGGTGTGGATGGGTTATAGTGGTGATGTCCCATTGTGTCTGTGTTTTGTGTGTTCATAGTGCACAGCTCTGTTTTTAGTCTCAGAAATGTTTCTGAAATGACTAATATTCTACTGTTTTAGATGCCATGCAAATTTATATTCCTTCTCCATGGTTGCACATCCTTGTAAAATGATATCTACTTTATTTTATTGTGACCGTTTGACTTAAATTATGACTGTGTGAGGTATAGAGAGAACAGCCCTCTACCTCAGGATATGCAGAAATATTTAATATTTAGGTAGATTAGGCAGTTTATTCCATTTTTTAAGTTTCACAGATTGTTCTTCAGAGCATGTTTCAGAGTAAGAGGTCAAAGTAAACACTGAAGAAGGTGTTGTGTAGGGCTGAATACCAGTTCACAGTCTATTCTGAATTATTTGTTTCAATTATTAACTGTTTGTAGTTTTGTGTTACAGTTACTTGAGTTTGCATTAACTCATAATTTTTTTACGTTTGAAAATTCATATTTTTTAAAAAAGGTCGGTACAGCAATGGGGGCATCTTTTGCCCCTTCTTACGCTATAATTTTTACGGGGTTCTTTGAGAACAGATATGTTTACATTAACAGGTATCATATTTAAACTGTGATAATATTTAAATGTTATCTAGATGATTTGTTTTTTGTTTGTCAAGTGAAAGTGAGTCAGTTTGAGGAATTCATGACAGAACTGAACAAGAATCAATGTGGAATACAATTCACTCATAAGATACATAGAGAAATTATGCAATTTTTAGATATGGAGTTCTTCGTTGGGAAGGACAATAGGATTTCTTTTAGGCCATACTATAAGGAAACAGCAGTAAACAATGTTCTATGTGCGGATAGTATGCACCCTGAGCATTTATTAGATTCTCTGCCTTATGGTGAATACAAACGTATAGGTAACACCATTTATGATAAAACAAAACTGGACAGATAATTTGATAAAGTTATATCCAGGTAAATGAACAGGGGCTATTCCAAAGAAATTTTGAGACAAGCAGAGAAAAAGGCCAGGGCCACTCTTATTCCTTTGAATGCATCATTTAGAGGTCATGGTTCAAATAGTTCTCCCAGATATCATGTTTACAGGAAAGTCACTGGTGATGATATATTCTTTGTTAATAAGTTTTCCCCTTTCACCAAGATTTTGAAAGATTTAGTGCACAGATTTTGGCTCATTATTAAACAAGATGATGAGGTGGGTAGTCTTTTCATTAGAAGGGTGTTTTTTTCACATAGTAGATTTTTTTAATTTAAAAGAGTTGTTAAACTTAAGGACTGCCAATAACATTGAAACATCAGTAGGCACTTTTATTTGTGGCCGGTGTAAGGTGTGTGACAAAGTTAAAAATATATCTGGATGTTTGATTAATGGGAGAAGATTTAGAGCCCTTGGATTCTTTAACTGCAGTAGCAGTGGGGTTGTTTATGCTTATAGGATGTAGTTGTCAGCCTACCATGTGGTATATAGGACAGACCAAAAGAATGGTCAGAAAAAGAATTATGGAACATCTGGGAGACATTAGACATGGAAGGCTCAGCAATCCTGTAGCTCAACATTTTCATTCTTTTCATCATGGGTCCACAAGGGATTTGTTTTTTTAGTGTGTTAGCTCAACCTTACATTAAATAAGGTGTTGATCATGTACATACTCTTTTGAGAATGGAAACCAGATGCATTATTAATTATAGGATATTATGACCTAATAGTCTCAATTTAGAGCTAGATTTACATGTGTAGATAAAGCCCTGAAACCAGAATTTTGTTTCTTGTTCTTAGTTAATTATATGTAGTAACAGTGCTTGTGCTGTTAGATATTTTGAGATTAGAATTATCATTCAGTCCTGTCTGTATTTTTCCATCATATAGGTCATATATTTCATTATGGTTTTGTTTAATTTTCAAGTTTTTCAGTAATTTTCATATTACATTGCATTGTTATATATGGTGTTGCTTATCTATCTATATATATATATATATATATATATATATATATATATATATAGAGAGAGAGAGAGAGAGCGAGATGTATACATATATGAAAAAAACCTTCTTTTTGCATCAGCTTATTTCTTATATACACAATGTGTTTTGTAAAAGCATATGTTTTTAGCATGGTACATTTTGATATTTTGAATGGATCGTTTTGTTGAATTTAGAACCTAGTAATGGTTCAATATGTATTTGAAGCATGTTTTTGAATGATTGCTCAGATTTAATTGTTTTTAATCACCACAACTCACCCATTGGTAAATCACTTAACTGATTTATTTATTGATTTGTATAAAAACTGTACTATCATTCTTAATTATTCCCTGATTTTGCATAGGACAGAATTAGGATTAATATGATAGACTGTAGGCCAATTTCCAAGCCGAAGTACTAGGAAGCACAGTAAATTTTTGGATAGTGATCGTGGCTCCAATGTATGTGTGTTTTTTCATTGTCATTTTCATTTCGGCTTTTGCAATTTATTCTATTTTTGCAATATGTTTGTAGTTTAACCCACTTCCATAATGGAATAGGACAGAAGTATCTCAGCTGTTCTAACCATTGACCAGACTTGTCTTTCCAGAAATGGTTCACATTTTGGTTACTCGATTTGACTATGAAGTGGTGCTTCATGAAGTTGGTTGTTTCTCTTATTCACACCCATATATAGTGGTTGAAAATTTTCAACCTAAATTAGGTCATTCAGGATAAAGTTATAAAAAATAAAGTATTGTCTGGTACATTATTGAAAATAGTGTCAATGACATAGGTCAGGAAAAAGAAATGGTCAGTAAGATGGAGTGAGATGTGTAGACTCATTCAATGAAATGTGGCAAAAATATGAAGGCTATGAAGTAATTGGAGTATTCAAGGAAAATCAACATAAAACAGAAACTAGCAAAACTAAGCAGTTAAAAACTCAAATTAAAAACAACAAATCATAAGAAGCAAAACAAATTTTAATGAATGCTTTTGCTTAATTTTATGCAAAATTGGGCCAGATTCATTTTATTTATGTATTTATTTCCAGTTTGGTGACCGGGGAGGTCCACTGGGCTCAAAGAGCCTGTTTTCAGTGGAGGCCCAGGGAGAAAAGCTCCATAGTACAAAGTATAAACTACATAATTCAGACTACATAGTACAAAGTAAAAGCTACATAATTCAAAGTTAACAAAATACGATACACAGTTGCGAAAAGGTGCAGTAAACAACTTGCAAGTGTTACATAGCAAACTAAGAACAGTTGAACTGCAACATATATACAATATATGATACATATTTACATCTTTGTAGGTTGAGAACAGTAGTATAGAGAGTAGAATTTGTTCATAGGTAAGAAATATCAGATATTGATCTGAAAGTAATTATCAAGGGATAGATCCCTGGTAAGTAAGTAAAGAATGGGACTTTGAATGTGATAAAAGTGATCATGTATTAAGGAAGTTAGGTAGGTAGAGACCAGTTGCACTTCCAACTCTGGGAGAGGTGAAAATGGAGCTGGGTTTTGAAGAGTTCAATGTTTTCAGAGATTCTTAGAGATGGAGGGAGAGAGTTCCATTTTTTGGCTAAGATAAAGGATAGAAGTAGCTGCCCAGTGGGACGATTCGGTTTATACATGGAGATTAGGTTTTGGTGGGCAGATCTTAGGGGTCTGTGAGGGGTGTATGAAGGTAAGATGTTAGCAAGTGCTGGACATGTATTAGGTTTGAAAATAAGCTTGTGGGCTGTACATAGTTGGAGGTAGTCCAGGTAATTGGGAAGTTCCAGCCATTGCAGCTGGTGGAGAGGTATACAGTGGTGAGTAGAATATTTGGATGAAGTTGTGGACTTTGAGATTTTATTGTAGCAGGTTTCCAGTTTAGAAGAGTTGGAGGAAGATAGGTTGGTTAGTAAGGGAGCGCCATACATCAGAGAGGGTAGTAAGTAGGTTGAGGCAGGGGTCTGTTTAGTTGAGGGGGAGAGGAAGTGTGAGCTTCTGTACAGCATGCCAAGTTTCTGATGGGTTTTCTTAATATTTAGTTGAATATGGGTATCAAATTTTAGTTGCTCGTCAGTAGTAACCCCAAGAAGTTTGGCAAAAGGAACAATTTCTGTAGTGGAGTTAGCATGGCTGATAATTTTGAAGGAGGTTTTGTCAAGAGGGATAGATTTTGATGGGGAGAATAGTAGGATTTTAGATTTGTTGGCATTTAGGGAGAGATGATTTTGAAGCATCCAAGTCTCAGTAGTTGAGAAAGCAGATTGAGTTTTAGTTTGGAGCATATTGTACTATTCAAGGAAAATCAACATAAAACAGAAACTAGCAAAACTAAGCAGTTAAAAAAACTCAGATCCATTAATGCATACACTAAGTGTACACAGTCTTTATTCAGGAGCATCCCTACTGCATTTTTTGTGTTTTCTAGTCACTCAGAAAGATTACACTAAGTGTTCATGTATAGTCTATGCTTTGTGGTAACCTTTATGAATCCCCCTCAATATTTAACTATAGGAAAACCAAAATTAGGAGGAAGAATGTATATGTTATGGTTGTGTTGTCTGTTCACTCAGAACGTTGTACACTTTGTGTACACTTAGTGTTGGGGTTAATGAATCCTAGGGAATAATAATCTAGAACAGCATTTAAATACTTAATTGTTCAAAAGCATGTGACTGTAGTTAGCCAGTGAAATGAATTAGCTTAACAGATAAGGTACATAAAATGTATACTTACTGTGGATTCTGATAAAATACTGCCATCTACTAACCAATGTGACAAATACACTATGAACTTACTAAAAACTAAAATAAAATGTAAATCATATAATATTACCATTAGGTAAATACTGTCTAATTTAAAATATGAATACTAGAACTGTTATATCCATTAAAATGTAGAGCTATAAATTTTTTGCACATATTATCAGAGGAAATTAGAAATGATCTGTGGCATTTGATTCCATTGTTGGTTGGATATGTACGGCATTTGGAAGTAGTTGAAGGTGGAAGGTAGTAAGTTTTTGCACAATCAACCATTCACCATGTTACCTCTTAAGCAATGGTTTGATGAAAATCTCAAATAAGGTAGTAGAGACTGTTGGGCAGATGGAATATATGGAACATCAGTCAGTGACTGTGGAAGTTAAAACCCAAGGAAGAAATCTTGAGACTGGTTGGAGTCTTAGAAGGAGACGAATGGATGGATTTGGATTTTGGTAAAAATAAGATGGAGCAATGGACAACGTTTG
Organism: Protopterus annectens; assembly: GCF_019279795.1. Lineage (NCBI taxonomy): Eukaryota > Metazoa > Chordata > Ceratodontiformes > Protopteridae > Protopterus > Protopterus annectens. Next base: position 1,079,220,806 of record NC_056744.1, on the reverse strand, counting down.
ACAAAAAAAGTTATCACTGGGTGTTGAGGGAGGGACTTGGCTACTGCTGACCCTAAGTTAAAAAAAAAAACATGGGAAATCTAGAGTTATTTTGGTTATTTTTTTTTACAAAGTATGAGAAAGAACAAGTAATGTAGCAGTTGTGGCAACTGAAGAAATTAATTGCTGTGGCTTGATAACCTGTGTATGTCGATCATGATAATTCAGTGGGTACTCTTCACAAACTGTAATTTACTCAGGCTATAAAGGAGTATAAAATGTGAAAATCGAACTCCAGATTGTCATATTATGCTGTGCTGAAAGTGTTTTTGACTGATGGAATGTTAACATTCACAAATGTAGACAAGGTGCAATAGTTAAATTTTATTTTATTTATTTATTTTATTTTACATTTGTTGACCGGGCTAGTCCAACTGGATAATTTCCATTTTCAGTGGAGGCCCTGGGAGAAAATCTCCAAGATAAAACAAGGTTATAAAAATTAAATCATTTACAATAATTTCATATGTTACAGACATTGAGCAACAATGCTTACATCTCAGTCTTGGTCAAGTAATAATAAGACATAGAACTATCCACATATTGAGAGAGACAGTAATTCTTTACAGAACAATTAGGTCCTTTGATATCCTAGAGAAAGGTTGCAATTTAGATTTCTGGGAATATAATAGAAGGAATAAAAAAAGTAGATTAGTCTGGATTTGTACAGGAACAGAGCCAAAAGTTGTTCAGATGTAAAAGAAGTTGTTTTTTGAAAAGAGGAAAGGAGGTTAGTGAGGTGATGTGTGAAGGGAGGTTATTCCATATTTTGCCAACTGAGTTGGAGAAAAGGCAGTTACCTGCTGAATTTGTAATTCTAGTTGTGTTGACCTGTAGCTTTTCGGCGGAGCGCAGCTGTTTCAAGTTCTTATAGGGGATTAGGAGGTTATTGAGAGCAGGTGTCTTTAATGGTTGGTACAAAATGTTATGAGTTATTAAGAGTTGTTGATATATGAGCTTGTTGGTTAGTTCTAACCAGTGTAAGTGTTTTAAGTTAAGACAGTGGTGAGTTCTATACTGGGATGCTGTGGCAAAGCGAGCTATATTGTGGTAGGATGTAGTCAGTTTCTTTAGGTTGCTTTTTGAGAGATTAGTATAGATAGAAGAAGCATACATTAGTGTAGAGATAAGATGTGATTGTGCTAAGGTGGTCCGTGCTTCTGGTGTGAGGAAAGGTTTAATTCTGTACAGTGAACCAATCTTTTTATTAACTGCTTTTATAGTGTTATTGATGTGGTAATCATAGTTAAGATTATTATCAATAGTAACACCTAGCAGTTTGGTAGTAGAATCAGGGGAGATGACTGAGTTGTCACTTGCAGTAACAGTGAAGTTAAGTTGAGAAGATTTGTGGGTAGGTGTGAAAAGTAACAGTTTTGTTTTCTTGGGGTTCAGGAGAAGACATCTTTTTGAGAACCACTGTTCTACTGATGAAAAGGTGGATTGTGTCAGTGACTGGAGTTCAGATTGAGTGGAGGCTGTGCATATAATGGTGGAATCATCTGCATATTGTATGCAGGTTGTGTTCTGGATAGATGATTGGAGATCATTAATAAAATGGAGAATAGGAGTGGACCTAGTATAGATCCTTGAGGTACACCTAAAGAGATAGGCAGTAGAGTAGATAGAGAATTTTTCCAGAGTACTGCTTGTTGTCGGTTTTCAAGATAGGATGAGAACCAGGATAAGGAAGAGGAGACCAATTCAAGGGATTTTAATATGTGTAGAAGAAGTGTGTGGTTGACCATGTCAAAGACTTTTGACAAGTCTAGGAATAGAGCAGAGGTTAGTTTGTTGTTATTGCGGTTAGAGTTGATGGTGTTAGTAAATGAGAGTAGTGCAGTGGTGGTACTATGTGAAGGTCTGAATCCATGCTGAGTATTAGCTAGTAGATTGTTATGAAGGAGATGGTTAAGTAGTTGTTTATGTATACATTTTTCCATGATTTTGGCTAGAGGAGATAGTAGAGCTATAGGGCGATAGTTAGAGAGGTCAGTGGATTTACCTCCTTTGTGTAAGGGTATAATGTGTGATATTTTCCAGATTTCTGGAAAAGTACTTTCTTTTATAGATCGGTTTATTAGGATAGAAACAGGATAAGCAATAGCTTTAGCTGCTATTTGCAAGAATTCTGCAGGGAGCTTGTCTGCTGAGGGGGTAGTTGGTTTGAGTTTTTGTAAGAGAGATTGTATATAGGAGGTAGGTATTGGTTGAAATTGAAGGGGGAGTAGGGAGTTGTTGATGTTACTTAAGAGGAGTTGGGATGAATCAGGAGTTAGGTGGTTAGCTAGACTTTGAATGGAGGTGGTAAAGAAGGTATTGAAGTTGTTGGCAATTAAAGAGGGATTATCAGGGTCTAAATTCTGTGGGTGTGGTGTAACTACTTTGCCTGGGGTGAGTAGATTATTGATGGTAGACCAGAACTTTTTTGGTTGTTTTTTGGTGGTTTGCTGAAGTTCAAAGTAGTAGTTTTTCTTATCTGAAAGGATGGCTTTTTTGGTGTTGTTTCTGAGCTCTCTAAAGGTTTGATGATCAGTTGGGTTTCTAGAGGAGCGCCATCTTTTCCAAGCTTTATTTCTAAGTTTGATTTTTTGTTTAGTATTAGAGGTTAGCCATGGTGCTGTTTTGGTCTTTGTTCTAATGGTGCGACTTGGGGCATGTTGCTTTAAGATTGCGAGGAATGCAGAGTTGAAATGTTCAACAGCATTGTTCAGTGAGAGGTATTTAAGAGGGGACCAGTCATATAGTGACAGATTGGTTTGAAACTGTTCAGGATTAAATTGTTTTTTTGAGTATAGTGTTCTGTGAGAGGTAGGTAGGTTTACATTAGTTTTAGATCTAATGACATAGGTAAGTGAGTGATCGCTGAGGTCATCAGGAAGGATGCCAGTATGGTAGGTTTGTAGGGGTGAGTTTGTAAGAATCCAGTCTAAGGTAGTTTCCTTTTTACTTTTATTATTTATTCTAGTGGGGCTATCAATTAGTTGTTTGAAACCATAAAGGTTTATATGGGAAGTAGGGTTAACATTGTTACAAGATTTCCAATCAATGTTAAAGTCCCCAAGGAGCAGTGTTTCTTGAGGGAGGTTATTGGACAGTTGTTCAAGAAGTTGCTCTAAAGTAGGGATGTTGTTTCCAGGGGGGAGATATGCACAGATTATATTAATAGCTTTAGTGGTGTTAATATGAATTTTGGAGCAGATTATTTCAGCATTATTGTTTTGAATGAGGGTAAGGTCAAGAACTTTGTATGCCTTTGTCTTATGGGCCCACTGAGATGGACAAGTACTTTTAATTTGGGTAATTCTGCAAATTTAGTGCAACTGGAGCATGTCTGAATGGAAGAATATGAATCAAACAGAAAAAAAGACTGTGAATTGATGCAGAGGCATAGTGGCTTGAGAGGCTGAACATTTCCCGGTCAATATATATATATATATATATATATATATATATATATATATATATATATATATATATATTAAAAAAGACCTGGATACATCTGAATGCTATGAAAATTTGGACAGTGATGAACCATTTTGGATGAATATGAAAAATATGGCTGTACTTACCTAAGGGGATATCTGAGAATGGAATACAAAGTGTGTGTGTCACGGCTATTGGATGTAAAAAGGGTTGTCAGTTATATTTCTACAGGATGTTAAAGAAAAATGAAATGATATTGGACTGTATACACATGATATGACATCCTACAGATTTTAACATTTTTCATTATGTATAGAAAGAAATAGAAAGCAGATCTTAAAACATTTTTTTCATATGTTGTTTTGGATATCATGTTAGTGGATATGGGCTCTTCATTAAAACTTTTTTTTTTGTTTAAGAATACTGTAATGTAATAGGAAGAGGGAATTTTCATTTACTTCTGATATTGTATAGGACAGAATTAGGATTAAATATGATAGACTGTAGGCCAATTTCCAATCTATATCCCATAAATAAAATATTTGAAAAACTCCTATGTAAACAACTATTTAAACATATAAACATCTACAGACTATTTTCAGACCAACAATATGGATTGAGAAACTCCTTTAATACCCTTTAGAGCAGCAGATCATATCTACACTAATATAAGCAAGGGTGTTACAACTGCTGGTATATTTGTTGATATGACTAGGGCTTTCAAGACAGTTAACCATAATCTGCTATTGTACAAACTTAAAATACTAAACTTTGGAGACAGTGCCATTGCATGGTTTCAAAGCTACCTAAAAGATTGAACCTTTCAAGTTTACAGTAATACATCTCACTCAGAAACTGATACACTTAATACTGGTGTGCCACAAGGCGCAGTACTAGGTCCACTACTGTTCTCCCTATCAATCACTACCATCAGATATTCAACACAAAGTGTCAGATTTGTGCTTCTGGCTGAAGTCTAACAGGCTGCTAATGAACCCCTCAAAAACTAATGTTATGCTTTTTGCTAACCAACAAAAACTCAAGTCTTTACAAGAACATAGGCTCAGTGGTACTAAAAGGGATGTCATTCCTAGAGGAATAGAGGAAAAATATATAGGACTAACATTAGACCCACTCCTCAGTTTTAAAGCTCATACTGAAAACATAACCAACAAAATTCTATACCAACTAAAACTATGCTGCTGCATATTTCATCTCCTCACCCACCTCTGCTAGAATAGCCAAAGCCAAAAATGTTCTACTACCTAAACTGGAATATACTTTATCATTAACTATCCTATGTTCCACTATAAACAACCCAAAAATGCAAACTGCAGTGAATAAGATATGTAAATTTTCATTACTTGCCCAATGAAATTCACATCACTGTATCATTTTACCGAAAGTTCACTGGCTCTCTATCACTAGTAGAGCCACTTTTCTTCTTAGAACATGTCTATTCAAGTTACTCCATATTGGCTGCTGTCCAACTCTGAGAAACAAACTATCTCTTAGGAAACAAAATTAGTCATTAAGAGACAGCCAAGACCCCTACATTACCCTAGACCAGGGGTCTGTAACCTTCACTATCAAAAGAGCTATTTTTGAAAACTCTCCCACAAAATAAAATTCATCAGGAGCCACAAAACCTATTTGACCCCTAAAATGAAGATAACACAGCATATAAAGTTTTATATATAGTTGTTATACTAAATATAAAAGATCTAAGTTTATAAGAGCAATATTTAAAATCCGTCCCTATTTTTGTTCCTTTGTTGGGATTGCTCAATCGTTCTCAGAGTGTGTGTGTGTGTGTGTGTGTGTGTGTGTGTGTGTGTGTGTGTGTGTGTGTGTGTGTGTGTCACATCTCTTGACCTCTTAGAACAAGAAATCTGGACAAAGTCATAAATAATGGGGCACAAAGGCCCAGAAATCGGGGCACTTTTTAAATATTGCTCTTACAAATTAGGAAGTTGATAAAATAACAGATTTTTCATTTGCATAAATTTTCTGAAGGGTATGAAGTCTGAAACTCAAATGTCTATTTTTTCTGAGTTCAGCCCTTAATGATTTGCCAGAAAACCACAATTTTATGAGAAACAGACCAAAAATATGAGGCAAAAGTCAGGACATTCTGCGAAAATCTGTACAGTTGAGAGGTAAGTGTGTGTGTGTGTGTGTGTGTGTGTGTGTGTGTGTGTGTGTGTGTGTGTGTGTGTGTGTGTGTGTGTGTGTGCGTAAAATGCATGTTAACAGAAACCATGTTATTCTAGCAAGTTTCTGAGTTTATGAGAGCAATATTTAAAGTCCGTCCCTATTTTTGTTCCCTTGTTCCCCTTTATTTGTGGCTCTGTCCAGATTTCTTGTGGTAAGACTATGAGAGGTACAGAAACCTTTGAGGTGATGCTGCTGCCGCCAGGGGATCGTTCAACCACTCTCAGTGTGTGCGGAATGCATGGCAACAGAAACCGTGTTATTCTAGCAAGTTTCTAAGTTTCTTAGAGCAATAGTTAAAGTCCGTCACTCAGTCACTCTCAGTATATGTGTATGTGTGTGTGTGTGTGTGTGTGTGTGTGTGTGTGTGTGTGTGTGTGTGTGTGTGTGTGTGTTGTGCAGCAGAGTGGCCATTATTTTTCGAGGCTACAGAGAGCCACTGCAGAGGGGTGGAAGTGCCACATGCGGCTCCAGAGCCGCAGGTTGCAGACCCCTGCCTAGACAAACCATGCCATAAATTGGCCATTGGTGAAAAGGCTTTCTGCAAATTAGGACCAGCACTGTAGAACAACCTACCACCTAAGGCAAAATATAACAATGCATTGGGTGCATTCAAGAAATCATTTAAATAATCCCTTATTCAACAAGCAGGGTGCAGGTGCTTCCATGATACTGGTTAGAGTCTGACTATGATTAAATTTAACCAACCCTAATCAATGTTAACCAGTTTAAGTTTTACATGTACAAATACTACATGATCTGTCTTACAGTTGTACATATTGTAAATATGGTTTCCTATTATGTTGTTGAAAGGCACAACATTTTTCAGTCACTTCATTGACTCAAATGGTTGAATTTGTGAAAGCCGTTTTTACCATATGTCTTTTTAGAGCAGTTCATTCAACCTTAATAATCTATCTCTTTATTTATGAATTGATCTCTTGAAGAGTTGGATACATTTTATAAAGAAAACTTTGCTATTAAAGGAAAAGTATGTTTTTAATAAAGAGTTATGCGAGTTTTAAGATTACTACAATGACAACATCACTAAATTCATGCTCAACTAGGAAGTAGTTAGCTGACTTTATGAAGTGATGTAATTGTGACAGCTGCAAGGAATTTGTAATTGCATTTAAATTTTGTTATGATTTAGAGAGTTGCTTTAATGTAAGCAGACGTGATAATTTTGTTAAAAGAATTTAATCTGCAGATGAAAAGATCGATACATTTTATAAAAATAAAGACCAATATTAAAGGAGAGTTTGAGCCAGCTCCATTGCATTGAGTGATAAAGCCATGACCATGGCTCAGGTGATTTGAGTTTGAATAGTGGTTTAGGCACCTGTAAGAGATGGTCAATGAGGATATAAGTGATCCGCCTCTGCCAGCTTGCTCAACCTAGGAGGAGGGAGGCATGTGGTTAACCATATGGGTGACACCTGCTAGGAGCAATAGGTGTTACCTAGTGGAGTTCAAGCCTGCTAATCCCACCCTGTTAGGGTACATTCACACCAGCTAGCTGACTGAAACGTAGTGTGTAGAGGCATGCTTCCCATGAGAAGACAGTGATGATGGAGCTCGGTGGAGCAGTTAAGGTGGGTACTACCAAGGGAAGAGGAAAGGCTGCCCCCAGAACCAGAAAGGTGGCCTGCTCTCTACCACTTGGCTGTCTCCAGAGACTGGAGGGTTAATCGGGATTCCTGATAGGAATAAATGGCCCACAGGACTCTTGCCTATGCCAGTAATGCCCGATTCCCATTCCATGCCCCAGAACAAGTGGGCTAACAGGAGAGATCCTGGGGGTAATAAAACAACAACAAAAGAAATAATAATAACTGATGTATGGTTTAAGGAGTTTTTTGAATAATTGAAGAGGTCTGCATTTTTTAAGGTAGCATTAGTGATTATTAAATTGTATACATTTTTGTTTCTGGCCTATATGTTTTAGAGGAAATTTGTTCAAAGGAGAGATATTTAGACCATTTCGAGGTGGCTGAATTTAGATATTGAACTTGAAGCTCCTCTGGGTTGTTTGCAGGTGAGACCTAGATCCTCTAGTAGGGGAGCACTATTTGATATTTTATACATCAGATTTGTGACATATATATATATGTATTATGATTGGAGAGGGTAAGTGCAGAAAATAGTTTGTGAATATTGTGCTATGTTTGCTTTGAAGGTCAAAGTCAGAAAAGGAGACTGCACTTGACAATAAGTGCATTTGTTTAAAAATGTTAATGGTCTTTGGGAAATATACTGCTTTAAATTGTATCACACATGCTACAGCCCCCCCCCCCCCAGTTACTGTAATTGATTGTCCTGGCTATATGTTGGATGGAAGAAAATGCATACTATATATAGGCAGGATGGATAATGTTAAAGGATTGCAGTGCTGAGTACATGTACTACACTAGATGATCTGTACAAATGTATTGCTTGACAGTGTTCTAACTGGAATAATTGACAGTGTAGAGATAACTGTCAGAAATACTTGATATGGCAGGCATAAAATACACTATCAATAGATGAGGTCATATAACATGATTTCATACCAGTGCAGTGGGATAGAGAGATAAAGCCCTAAATATGGACCAGGTGAACCAGGTTCAGTTAGCAGCCTGGTGTCAGAAGTACTGACAGGGAGGGATGATTGTGCCCATGTTGGGGGAGGATATTTGTCTAAGATGCTCCTTATTGGGATGCATGGTCCATATAAGGATATATCCCTCAGACATACTAGACAAGTGCAGGGGAAGGGTAGGGAAACTAAGATCATTAATGTCCTCCTGGCACATGCAGTTGCTGACATTACCCTCCAGGATGCCTTTAAGATCCTCACTGGTCCCAGCTCTGTACTGAAGAAAGTCCATCAATGGAAGGAGAAGCTGGAAGACCTAGTGATGGACAGGGGAACAGAGATGACTGGAAAGCATGAAGCAGAAAGGGGAAAGAAAAAAATGGTTATATAATAGGACTTCACAGCATGTGGATATGAGGATGGATACATAGAGAGATTTTTGGAACACGGTTAGGACAGAGAATGGAGAGAGGGACAAGGATGTGTTTTATCGGATTCACTTTAGAAGCTCGAAATACTTGAAATGTCGAAATTCAGTATTTCGAGCCCATAAACGGAATCCTGAAAAGAGAGAAAACCTAGAAGCACGAAATTCAAAACCTCGAATACCGGAAGTTTTGAAATTCACGCTTCTGAGGTTCCGCTGTGGTTATGGATTCAGGTTAAGTGTGTGTGTGTTAAGGGTTTTGGGTAGGGGCTGTGGTGTGTGTTAGTGTGTTTTTTTGCTGTGATGTGTGTGTGTGTGCGAGCAGAATGTAGCTTGTGTGGTGGTGTGTGTGTGTGTGTGTGTGTGTGTTTGTGTGTAGTGCGACCTCGGAGTTAGAATATTTAAGTGGGAGGTGTGGGGGGCACAGTAGAGAGCTTGTGATTGTGTGTGGGGAGGATGGTGTGTGTGTGTGTGTGTGTGTGTGTGTGTGTGTGTGTGTGTGTGTGTGTGTGTGTGTGTGTGTGTGTGTGTGTGTGTGTGCAGTAGTACCGCGAAATTCAAAATCTCTGGTGTGCAAGATTTTGAATTTCGCGCTTTTGAGTTTTCTAGTTTTAATAATTCGACTTTATAGCTTCAAAATATTAATTTTGGCATTTCAGTATTTCGAGGATATAAAGTGAATCCGTTTTATCAGCATTATATTGTCTTAAGGCAATAGATCAGGCATATATGCCTGTATACTGACTGTGGTTTATAAAGAAAAAGGAAGGAAGTACTTCAATTACAATGTTGATTTACTAAGAGGAATTTAAATAAAAATAAGTACATCTAGCAGGTAAAATGTTTATGGGAAAGAAAGTCAGATAACTAGTGGGAATTGTACAATAAGTGATCATACTGAGGTGTGACAGGAAAAAAATGTTGAGTGGATGAGGGAAACTATTATTTAGTTAGAGGTTGCTTCTTTGAAGTGAGGTAGATGCAACTCATTTAGTATGTACTTATTTTGGTTTTAGTGATAAGGAGTTTAATGTTTATGGTCTATTGTATCAGTTTTTCTAAAGGGCATTAATAGAAGATGTTTAAGGTCAAAACGTAATGTATGTTTGTAGGCTGTTCCTCGCAACCTCTTAGAGCAAGAAATCTGGACAAAGCCTAAAATAATGGAGAGAGAACGGTCAAAAAATACGAACAGTTTTAAGTATTGCTCTTATAAACTTAGAAAATTGATAAAATAACATGTTTTGCATTATCATACATTTTCTGAAAGTTTTAAAGTCAAAAACTCAAATGTATGTCTTTATTTAGTGACTAGTCCTCAGCAATTTGCCATAAAAACATAAATTTTATGAGGAGCAGACAAAAAAATATGAGTCAAAAATCTGAACAATCATTGAACATCTGGATATTGGAAAGGTGTGACATAGCAGGAAAGATTATGTGCCAAGAGTTTTTTATGAAGAATAGAGGGATACAGTTATGTGGATAAACTGGATACTACAATACTGTATTTGTTATTGTGAAAGAGGAATAGATTCTATCATCATGTGTGTTGAAATTTTATACTGGCAAGTTCAAATAAACAAAAAAAAAAGAGCAGCTGCAGACTCAACAACCTCCTGGGATATAAGTAAGTATCTTTTGCTCCAAAGAAGCACTAGATGTAAACACCTATGTGTTTTTACTGTTTTATTCTAATAAATTTTTCTTCTGTGTTCCTCTCCCTGGTTTCTCTGGTACTTTTAAATAAAATAAATAAAACCGGATACAGAAGTTTGTTTGGCTGCCAATCAGAATTATGTCACTTGTCTTGTATGCCGTTTAACACGATTCATGCACTCCACCTTTCAGCAGTGATTACAGCTCAGGGATACAGCATCATGCTTGCAGTGGCGCTCCCTGCCTAGGTCCCTCTAGCGCCACTGCAAGCATGACTATCCCAGGCACAAAGTGTTGGGTGGGTGTGATTGGATGATCCTGATCCCTCTTTAATGCATACTAGCTTTTAAAAGCCAGTATTGCATTTGTGGGCAAACTTGAGCTCTGTAGCACTCTCTGTGTGGTTTAAACTAAAACCTGAGTGCTGTAGCACTGTTTGCAGAGTATAAACTATTTGCTATAGTTGAAAAGGTTAAAAAAAAATCATTTTTTTAAAGTAAAACCTGATCTCTGTAGTGCTTGGAGTAGGGTATAAACCATAGCAACTGCTTGCTACATGTGTACCAAGAAGTTTTGTACAGTTTAAAAGAAAAACAAAATTAAGATTTATTTCTTTTTTTAACTAAAATGAGAGGTAGGAGGGTCAGAGACAGGGCCCAGTGATGGGACCTGACTGACTTCTGTATTTCAGGAGCCCCAGGTACCTGATTGTGAACTTTATTTTTTTTGGGGGGGGGGTGCTTTTCTATAAATCATCTGCAGGGAGAGGTGTATCTGATGACCTGGCTGGTGTGCCAATTGAAGAATGAGCATCTATTATTATTATTTGTATGGTAAAATGTGAGGCAAGTAGGTCGGGGGCAGGGCAAAGGTTATGGTACCTGCTTGTTTCCTGCATTTCAGTAGCCAAGGTATATCATTGTAGACCTTTTTGGTGCTCATTTAAAGAGCTTGGAGAGGAAGGGGATTGAGGATTGGGTACTATCTCTAGAGATCCAATTGGAATTCTTGCAGCTTTGTAGAAGTCCTTTTTGTTTGCTCTTCACAGAGACGACTATAGCATACCCTTATGATTTATGGATGAATTATTTGAGGAGATATTCTGAAGTTATGTTATATGGTTGCTGATTTAGCAGTACTTAGTGAAATATGTTAGCCAAGAATGATGAATAGTGATGATTCACCTTCAGGCTACCATTAGTGCTGGTTTCATCATAGCTACAGTCAGCTAGGAATCAATGTCTTTCTCTCACCAGAAACAACTGAGAAGGAGATGACAGACTATTTGGTGATCAGCAGTCTTTGTCCCAGAAGCTGGAAGGTCTCTAGACTTGTTGCAGCCTTTTCCTGGTAGCTGGTCTGGATAGCACTTACACATGCTGCATATCCACACAGATCACTCAAAACTTACCAAAAAAGCAGGCCTAATCCTTTGACGCCAACTAAGTCTGTTTCCACACAGACAAATGTTTCAGTCATAGGTAACAGACTCCACATTCACCATACTGAACAAGAATAGTGTGGCTACAAGCTGCTAGGATTCATAATGATAGAAGGGCCCCAAGACCCTATAAACCATACATGTACTACTTTATGATTTTTTTTCCAAAGTTCTTTATGAATGCTTTTTAAATGCTTTTTAAATGTTTTTTTAAACACTCTTCAAATATATTTATATATATATATATGAATTTATGCTTATGTTTTGAATGTATTATTTATGAATATATTGTATGGTATAGTGAGGGTTAATATTTATTAATGGATTCAAAAATGACAGAGATCATGGATTATTAGAATCAAACAGAAATATATTTTTTAAATGTTCTTACAAACTGGCGCCAAAGTAAAATGTTATATAAACTTTCTGTAGTTTATTTATATGTATTCTGACGAAGTCCACTTAATGTGGATGAAAGCGCTAAATACATGCAATTTTCTATTAAAGGAGTGTGTTTCTTAGTACCAGACCACCATGGGGACTTATTGTTCATTCATGCTTGAAGCATCGTATTTGGTGTTTTCATTTTACTTGTGTTCGTAGTATCCAGTATGTGTTGGCCTTAGAGAAATAGTAGATAAATACTGTTTCATGGTGGATGACTTAAATCTCGCATACCATTGCTTCTATATATTGGCTAAAGCCTTTGCTGATTCCATAGTGCCACCTTACTGTACATCCCCTATAAGACATTCCTACATAGTAAAGTCAAACTCATATTTGAGCAACATCATAGTGGCATAGTTATGTTAACATTGCAGCAGTTCTATCGGAGTGTGCTGATCCATTCTACAGTAGGAGAAGGTCAGTTAATCCTGCTCTGCAATCTTTTTTATAAAAAACAGTGTGACGCTTTAAATAAATTATTGAAAAAATACAAGAGTCTCGATATCGAGAACAAGTATTTTGCAAAATGTATAGAACTGGGGATAATTCCCAAGGGTTTATGGTTCTTCAAGTGTCCGAACGGTGTACATTCATCTGACCCATTTTTTAACACTTTAGAACAGTTCTTCAAAAACTCTGGAATTTAATTTTTGAAATTACTGATAGAGCCGAATTGTAACATCATGAAAAATATTAAAGGGGAAATTACCGGTGTTGAGGCAACCATCGAGTCAAAATTTAAGTTCAAGTTCTGTGAAAGAAGCGAACATGCCATTCTGTTAAAAGACATTGAACAGCATGAAAGAATGTTAATAGAACGGAAAAATGGGAAACTTGAATGTGATTTAATGGCATACACTATGGAGACTGCATATTCCTTTTTTGTTAAACAAGAAAAAAGTTTTTTCAATGGGTCGGGGAATAAAAAAATCTTACATTCCTCAGTCCACCTTAAGACCAACCAAAGTAATAGTTGTTCACATCCGGCAGAAGTTACATCTTGTGTTAAGATGAATTGTATAACAATTACTGATTTGGAGATCAGTAGCGTTTCAGAAAGGGAAGGTATAACTGATGTTGTTAATATTTCCCAAGGTGGCAGCACCTCATCCATCAATCGTGCAGGGACTGTAAAAGGCGACAGAAAGTTTTTTTAGTTGCCGAGAAGGAACAGAGAGCATCCAAACAACAGAGGATGATGAGGAAGAAAGCCAGATTAATGTTGGAATCATCGACCGACAATGGCTGAACAATAGTAGGTTGAATGGCGACATTATCAATTTGTCTGACTTTGTGTTAAATGAAGCGCATTTTAAAATATTGAAGCTTTTGTTAAATTTTATTCCCAGCAAGCTGGTTATTGTTGCTGATACGATTATAGATTTAAAAAAATTTACAAGGAAATTAAATTTAAAATATCAAAGTAAAATATTTGTCTGCCAGCCAGTCAGATAAATGCTCCGTCACTAAAATTATTTGTTAAATAGTTAGATAGAATGTAATAAGTAATGGAGCAAGCAGGTAGTCACTTCTTTTGTAAAACAAATAAAAAACTTTTATTGCAACTTGATAAGCGCTTTCGCTAAATCGGCATCTACAGATCAACATAAGTTACACTCATGCAGTATTCAATTTATATAAAACATTCAAACTTTTCAAAGCCCAATCAGGACTCTCTGTCAATCAACAGGCTTAAACACTGTTAAAGACATCTCACTACGTGTCCTTATGAAAATATTATACAAGGAATCCATTAATTCAGCTAATCAATAATACTTAATAATATTCTACTTAAATAATGTACATTGTTTATCCATATAAAAACTTAGATCCAGTTATGTATAATACAGAGATAAGATGATCAGCTTTAACAATTGGCTTAAACTCTGGTGTCATTTAAAGGGGATCCGATGTCTGTCTGCCTGGGATAACATGCTGGACAAGCCACGCTGCTTCGCAAGGGACGGCTTGCACCTGTCACCCCTGGGATTCCGGATATTGGCAAAGGCTCTTGCCACCCCCATAGTGCCTTTTTTAGGCAAGGCTCAAATTCTAAACCTACCACCCTAGAACACAAAAAAGGAAAAAAACTAAGGGTAATGCTGCTCAATGCCAGAAGTCTAAATCTCAAAATGCACGCACTCGAGGCCCTTCTCAGTATGGAGAACATCGATGTCTGTGCAGTGACAGAAACCTGGTTCAAGGCTCCTGAGAGCACCCCAGCACTATCAGGTTTTACCTCTTATCATGCGTTCGCCCCAAAATCTGGACAATACCAAGAAAGGAGGGTATCCATATTCATCAAAGACACCCACACCTCAAGACTGGTGGCAACGCACGATGCATCGGAGACCATCCAGGTGCAATTAACCATAGGCAAGACTGCTCTGCAAATTGTAGCATGTTACAGGCCACCCTCACAAACTCAGGAACCTCACATGGCCTTCCTGAAAACACTAGAGGGATAAATGTATCACCAAACACCATCATACTAGGTGACTTCAATTACCCTAATATAGACTGGGAACACTACTCAAGCCCAAACACCCTAGCCCAAAAGTTCCTGGAATTCATAAACTCAAATGCCATGGAACAACTAGTCACCATCCCCACAAGAGGAGAAAACATACTTGATCTCATCATCACGAACATGGGAGCACAATGTTCAACACCGGAAGTATACCCCTCACTGGTGAGATCAGATCACAAACTAATCTCGCTGGAGGTCCTCATCCCACCCCACCTGAAATAAAAAAGACCACAGTAAAGAACTTCTCGAAGCCGACTTCACACTTCTAAAGACTAGTGTGGTCTCCTTTAAGGCCCCGAGCCGACGGAAAACAGTACTCAAGCCGCTGAATCACTTACAAATGCCTTCTACCAGCACCTGCAGGACTGCATGGATAAGGCAATCCCAAGCAAAACAAAGACTCTTTGTACCAAAGGCAAGCGTCCACTCTGGTGGACCCCAGCCATAAACAAACTCTACAACAAAAGGAGGAAGCTACTACAAGATAGAGCAAAATCCTTAAAAGGTAAGACACCCTTGATCACTATAAGTAAAAAAACTAAGAGCTCTCATAAAATCATCCAAAGCAAATTTTGAGAGAAAAATAGCTAAAGACTCAAAAGACAATCATAAGGCCTTCTTTAGCTATGTTAGAAACCTGGGAGGAAACTCCCAGATATGCTCAGAACTAGTTCAAAATGATGTGAAGATTACTGATCCTACAGACATTGCCAACATACTGGCTGACAGGTTCAGTGCAAACTTCTCCCCCCCTCCCCCCCAAAAGGAGAGATATCTATACCAAGCGAATGCAGCCCCCCAAACATCTCCAACGCCCAAGTGAGAACTGCTCTCTCCAAAGCAAAAAACACAGCATCCATGGGACCTGATGGTGTCCCCGGCTGTGTGCTCCATGAACTCAACGAGGAATTAAACCCACAGCTAGGACAGCTGTTTAATCATAGTCTTACCTCTGGATACGCACCCAGGAGTGGCGCACTGCAACTGTGGTCCCACTTCACAAAGGCGGTGCCTCCACCGACCCTGGAAATTACCGCCCATTAGCTTGACAAGCCTTATCTGCAAAGCCATGGAGAGGATCATAATGGACCTCATAAATAAAGACATAGGGAATTTGCAGACTTTGGATCCATCCCAGTTTGGCTTTGTCAAAGGCAGATCATGCCTTCTAAACTTGGTTGACTTTTTGAAACAGTCACCAAAGCCATTGATGAGGGAAAGGCAGTCCATACAGCCTACCTCGATCTGGCGAAGGCCTTTGATACAATACCCCACTCGGGTATCATTGAAAAACTCATCAGCTTAAATGTTAACCCATACATCACAAGATGGGTTGCAAACTGGCTGAGTGACAGAACCCACAGGGTCAGAGTTGCTGGCGCCATGTCAGACTCAAAGCCTGTCACAAGTGGTGTACCACAGGGCTCAGTCCTGGGCCCACTCTTGTTTGGCATCTACTTTTCCAGTACAAGCAAACACAGGAGGGTTATGGCTGACAAAGTTTGCAGATGACTGCAAACTGGGCCATAGTAGAAAACACATCTGACACAGATATCCTTCAGAAGGGTCTCACAGAAACGGATAACTGGTGCCAGAGCCATGGCCTAAAGTTAAATGCCAAAAATGCATAGTCATACCCTTCGGGAAAAACAAGGTTACCCCTAGCTACCAAATAGGTGGCAATCCACTGAGTACAGAAGAAGTTATCAGGGACCTGGGGACCCAGGTTGATAGTAGTCTGTCATTCGACACCCATGTAGCTAAAGTAGTTAGGAAGACCTTCTACATTGCCCACCTTATCATGAAGGGATTCTCATCTAGATCAAGGGAGGTCATAGTCTCCCTATACTCATCACTCATCAGACCAATGATTGAGTACAATGCCCCATTCGGAATGTATCTGACCCGACACTTGCAGCAGCTGGAGAGGCCACAAAAGTTCCTCACCAAAAGGATAAAGGGTCTCAAACATCTGTCCTATGCTGCCCGACTGAAAGAACTCCAGCTCTATTCAGTCGCCACCGCTTGCTCAGAGGTGACCTTTGCCTAACATACAAGGCCATGTCAAACCCAGATTTGATGAATATGCTTCACCTCAAAAATCTAGATCCGTCAGAGCCACAAGGGCGGGAGACTTAAACCTCGACACGGCTATTAATAGGACGTGCTGGAGGGATAGATTCATCACCCAAAGACTCCCTATGCTGTGGAATAAAATCCCGGTATATGTGAGGCAGAGCACCTCGCTGGCCTTGTTCAAGAGAAATCTTGACCAATGGATGGGAGATCGCAGATATACCCCAGGGATTACCTCAGTGTCACTGCTCAACAGAGGCACAGCAAAATAATGGGTATAGTTCCCCATACTAAAGGGGTGGCGTAAGCCACAAAACTATGGGCTAGGCTTGTAAATGCCCTCGGGCAGATAGCCTAGTATGAACCTATGAACCTATGAACCTATGAACTTTTGTGAAGTTGAACATCCAAAAGTAGGGGTGATGTTTGGAATCCCCAAAATGCACAAAAGTATATTTAACCCCCCCCCCCTTTTCGACCTATTATATATGCTTCCAATTATGCATCTTGCAGTATGTCTATGATGGTGGATGCAGTGTTAAATCCACTTGTTAATAAGATGAGTTCCTTTCTGAGAGATTCTTGGGACTTTTTGAATAGCATTCCAGAGGTGAATGAAGCACAGTTGTTTGATCCTAACCAGCACATCATTTTTACTATGGATGTAGTCTCCTTGAATACTTCCATACCCCATGACAAAGGTATTATTTTGCCAGGGATTATTTACACGAATTTAGTGATATGGAGAATTCTGTTGTGAATTTTTATTGTGATGTCCTTGAAGTAATTCTTGAAAATATTTTTTTTATTTTCAACAGGGATTATTACAAACAAGTAAAAAGGGTGGCTATGGGTTCCCCAGTAGCCCCTTCCTTTGCAAATGTTGTGATGGGGTGGTGGGAAGTCACCATTTTGGAATCTTTAAAAGATGAATTTCATATTATATGTTATAAGAGATTCATAGAAAATTTGGTTTTTATAATAATTGGAGGATACAGTGAAGTTCAATCATTTTGCAACAAGTTAAATGAAGCTTCTAACTTCATGACATTTGTGTTAGGGATTGTAGGAAATTCCATTAATTTTTTGGATGTCCAATTGTCATGGAATACAGTTAACAGAAATTTTTGTAGCAGGATTTTTCGTAAAAGGACATTTTAAAATAATTATGTACATGCCACTAGCCAACATCCTTTGTTTATGCAAAACAAATATAATCAAAGGCCAATTTATTAGGGCCATTAGGATGACCAGTGATAACCATCAGTTAGCAGATGAATTTGAATTTATTATACAATTATTCTTAGATAGAGGTTATCAAGAAGTGTTTTTGAGAGAACTGGCTAAAAATATTTGGGACCAGGGGACTCTAAATATTCCCCTATTTTGACTAAAGGATTCATTCCCAGTACAAAGAAAGTTTGTAGTAAAGAAGATTTTCTATGCTTCAGTATGAGCATCAATTTAGACAACAAGAGTGTATGTAACATAATAGAATGTAACTGGAAAATTATAGAAGGGAATTTAGATTTGTCTAGGGTTATTAGAGGGAAACCCAAATTTGTGTACAGGAATGATCATAACTTTAAGGCACTGTTTGAAAAAGGAAGGGACAATAATACTGTAGTTCCGTTTTTCTATTAGCCAAAAACCGAGGGGTATGTACAAGTGTTTTGATTGTAGTTTGTGTAGATATATTTTAGAGGGTCCCTATATACAGTTACTCCATCTGCCCTATACCATAGGAGTTCCGGGTAATTTTTGTTGCAAAACTAGGGGGGTAGTTTACATCACAGTATGCGATGTATTCCAAGCATATTATGTTGGCATGACTATCAGGTGTTTGAACACCAGGATGAGAGAACATGTATAAAATATGAAAAAGAAAGATAAGAACCAGCCATTATATAGGCATGGGTGTAAATGTCCTGGTTTTCAAAAATTCCTGTTTTCCATTTTGGAGCAATGTTCTTATGATATTCAAGGTGGCAACTTTAACAACTATCTAGAGTGAAGAGAAGTGAGATGGCAAATCAAGCTGCAAGCAGATCAAAAACTGGGCTTGAACAATGCCATTAATATTAAATGTTTTTTAAAAGAACGTAAAATGCAGGTTAAGAAATGTGAATGATTTTATTGTGTTATCAGATTTCTAAATGAAAAAAACTTTATATATATATATATATATATATATATATATATATATATTTTTTTAGTGGTAGTAAAACAATTTTTAAGCTCTTATTGGTTTATATTGGATAATTAATTGATACTAATTAACGCAAGAGTATATATTGTGGTTTTATCTTGCATTATCATGTGGTTCTTAAGAAGTCATATGACAAAAGCGTTGATTAAAGTGGAGTTATGCTATCTTTTTGGTGCAGTTTTTGTCTCAGCTTTTTACTCAGCTTTGGACTTGGTGTTTTCTTTTTATTAGTTTTTGGTACACCTTGGACATTCTTTGGTTACTAATCATAGTGGCTCTGTGCAATGCTAAGATTCTAAATAGAAAGACACCAGAACTTGATGCCCTACTGAAACTTGAACATATTTATATATGTATAGTTATAAACACATGGTTTTATTGCAATGACAGCACTCTATACCAGGGTTTAGCTACTATCACATTTTCCGACCCTTGAGTAATTATGGGACGCTGTCTAAATTTGCCAGAAATGCCATCATCTTATGTCAAATTTTCCACAATCACAACTCAGAGCTCCAGAAGATCTGTCCATCCGGGTCTATATTAGTAAATCGATGCAACAAAATGCCGAACACCATTTCATCAACACATATGTGTCAAACTCCCAGGTAACCGAACAGCCAGATCACAGATTTTTTTCCTAGGGAAAAAAAAATGGTAGGCCGTCGCTATGAATTTGCCCTTTTCGCCACTGTAGTGCAATCTTGAAGTTAGTATATTTAGTTGGGGGGGGTGTGGAGGGTGAAGTCCCCCACTTTATAATGTTTGTACTGGAAAAAAATTGGTGATCTGGCCATTTGATTACCTGGGAGTTCGACATATATGTGTCGATGAAACGGTGTTCGAGTTTCTGCCACATCAGTTTGGTAATATAGACCCCATCCATCTCACCCTTAAAAAATCCATACTTCATTGCTAGCCAGAGATCCCTTATCAATGCCCCCAAAATATCACAGACATAATCTTAAAACCACTGAGGGGTAAAGTATAAAAAAAAAAATTTCTTGTTAGGAGACTTCAATCGCCTAAGCATTGATTGACACACATACACATCTGAAAAATTGATATGCTCAACATTTTCTAGACTTTCTTAATGCTGGAGCACTGGAGAAAATTGTGAAACTACCCACTAGCAGATCTAATATCCTTGACCTGGTCTTCATCAGCCTAGCCCATCTGTAACCACCCAACCACCACCACCATACATCTCTTACTCTACCCTACCCCCAAATATGACTATCTTTAGGGATGTCTCCAGAGCAAACCTCCTTTATCTTTAGAAAACCCATGCAAAATTCCCAACAATCCCATGCAAATGGATACAACTGAGAGTGTTGCTGTATTCACCTCCAGTTTTTACCTGCATTTAAACAGCTCTGGAGATATGGTTGGAGTACAGTATATCCCTAAAACTGTTATTAGATTTTGTGACTTTTAATAGAAATTTGTCAGAAGATCTTAGGATTCCATTATTGGAATAGAATTGTGGAACATTTTGAAGAGCTGGTCACTTACCAGGTTGGTAAATCATGGTATGGGAATTTGTGAGTTGGGTTAAGGATAAGAAATTGAGTAGTTTTAACCAGTTCAGTTGGGGAAGAGCAGCACAGTGGTGGCTTCTATATGATGGTTTAGTGCTGAATCTGACAATCTTGTTATAGCAGGTTTCAGGCTTAGTTAGGTATGTTTTCTTAAGGATGGTGAAGATAGATGAGACGTATAGTAGATAGTAGCTGGGTCCTGGCAATAGATTGTCTGGTGGACTTAGTGAGGTATGGCTTGACTCTGAACAGGGAGCCCAGTTTTACGTGGGCCTTTTTATTGACTAGTGCTAAGTGTTTATCGAATTTAAAGTGATTATCAGTAGTGACTCCAGGCAGATTTGTGTGAGATACAGGATCAATTTTAGTATTGTCTGATGAATAGATGAGAAAGGAGGACAGATAGTCAGGGGATTTGTTATTGGAAAAGAGTATTAATTTAGTTTTATTGGGATTGAGAATTAGCTGATAAAGAGAAGAGATTCTATGGTTGAGAAGGACTGTTGGATTATGTCTTAGAGTTGTGGGAGGGAAGGTGCAGCACAAATGAGGGTGGAGCCATCTGCATTTTGTATGATGGTGGTGAGGTTGGCAGCAGTGTAGAGTTTGTTGGTGAAGATAGTGAAGAGGAGTGGACCTAGAATCGAACCCTGTGGAACACCTACTGTGACAGGTAACTGGGAGGAGAGATCAAATTGCCATTTGATAGCTTGTTGTCAGTCAGATAGGTAGTTGAGACATCATGAGAGGGATGTTTGGCTTAGGTTTAGAGATTTATTGAGGAGCTTTTGGTGGGAGACAGTTTCAAATTCTTTGGACATATCTAGGAAGATAGCGGATACCAGTTGTCTGTTATTTTTGAATTGGTTGGTTGTGTTGGTTAAACTTTTAAGGCTGGTTGTGGTACTATGGTTGGGTCAGAAGCCATGTTGGGAATTGGTGGGTTCTTGGATAATAGGTAAGTCATGAGTTGTAAGTGTATACATTTTTCTAGAATTTTATATAGTGGTGATAATATTGCTATTGGCCTGTAGTCACAGAGTTCTGTTTGTGTTCCACTTTTACGCAGTGGGATGATGCAGGAGATTTTCCAGAGCTTGTGCACATATTGTTCCGTGATGGATCTGTTGATCAAAATAGAGACAGGGTACGAGATAGCATTGGGTGCTAGTTTCAAATATTCAGTAGGTAATTATCAGCAGCAAGAGTTGTGGGTTTCAGTTTATTGAGCATTTTTTATAGTGTTAGTTTGGACAGGCTTGAGGGAGAAGGCATTGGTAGTTTCTTCAGTTTTTCTTGGTATGGATATGGGAAGATTGCTGTTATTTTTGGCTAGTGATAGTATGGAGTTTGTAAAATATATATTGAATTGGGCAGCTATGCTGTCTGTAGTATTTCTAGTGGTGGGGGCTGGAGTTGAGAATTGGCCAGGTTATATTAGTTGTTTTATAGCAGCGCTGTATTTTTGAGTATTATTTTCGTGTTTTGTTAGATGCTAGTGCAGTATTTTTTTTGTCATCCTTGATATATGCTTTTTAGCTTTATTTCATGGTTGCAAGTAGTAATCTATGGGGGCTTGCCTGTTGTCAGCCTGATATTGTGTCCAAGCTTTGTCTCTAAGCTTGAGTAACTGTTTGGTGTCTTTTGTTAGCCATAGTGTACAGTTTGATTTTACCCTGACATTTCTAGAAGGTGCTAGGCTGTTTAGTATGTGTAGGAAATTGTAAGTATTGTAGGGCAAAATCTAGATGGAGAAATTTTAGTGAGGACCAGTCATAATGCTGTAAGATGGATATAAAAGAATGGGATGAGAACTTTTTTGTGCTGTGAATTTGTTTGTATATGGCATTTGTTGGGGGTGTATTCACTGTTTAAGTAGGTAGGTAGGTAGATGGTCACTGAGGCTGATAGATAGGTTAGAGTACAGTTTAGAATTGACTATTACTGTATTTGTCTAGTCTAGTTAGGGAGTGTATTGTATGGGAGAATCCATACAGGTTGATGAAGTTTGAGGGATTATCTGAGGTACAAGTGAGTCAGTCGGTATTGAAGTCTCTCATTATTATGGTTTCTTGATTAAATATTGAGGCTGTTCAGTGAAGAAAGTCCTCAGTTATGGAGAGGTTGTTACCAGGAGGGATGTAGATTGCTATAAAGATTATAAAGTTTTTATGACTAACGTAGAGACTGGCAAATAATATTTTGGTGTTACTGAGTCCTGGGGGGGGGGGGTAATTTTAAGCTTTCTAATTTGAGCATATTTTTATAAATTATAGCTATACCTCCACTGTGTTTGTGCATTCTATCAAGTCTATGGATGTTATAGCCTGGGGTTAAAATTTCATTATCACTTATGTCATGTTTAAGCCAGGTTTCAGTTATAACAACTATGTCAGGGGAATAGAGGGAGAGGGAAGCATGAAATTCATGTAGGTTGTTAGGCTTCTAAGATTCATGTTGATAAGTAAAAGGTCAGACCCATTGTGGGGTAGGTTAGTATTGAAACGGGAGTGTGTGTTGGATGGTGTGTGGGGGACTTGTTAAGTGGGTTTAGGACCAGAGTTAGGGTGGATGTCACCACTCAGTCTTTGCTGAGATGTTATATGTAAGAATGGGATTGATTGTTTGAGTGTCAGTCTAGTGTATTTACAAACTAGATATGGAACAGCTGGTTGACATGCATATCTATATGTAAAAAAATTCTGTCCTGGAGGTATTAAAGAGGTGTTGTGATATAGCAATGTTTATGGGTTTAGTGAGGGGTGGAGAAGAGAAAGTGCCAGTACGAGAGGAAATTTTTGTAATTACCTGATTGTGATAGGATGTTAGATGAAGGGGTGGAATTAGGAGAGAAGTGAATAAGAGTAATATTGTGGGACATAGGGAAAAGAGTGTTATACGTGGGATGAGTGTGATGTATGATAAGAAATATACTTAAAGTGATCTGTTGGGGTTAGAAGAAGAGGAGAGATTTTGTAGTGTGATGGGAGGGTAGGCACTTAAAGAGTTATTTGTGTGAGGCTATGCAGTGAAGCTGGTGATTGGATAATTAGGGGTGGTGGGTGTGGTCTGGCTAAAGTAACTGTAGGTATAGAGGGGTGGGTGGGATTTGAGGGTAGGGTAGGGGAGTGGACTGAGCCTGAATGGACCAAGTAGAACCCGGTCACACATGCACGAAAAAAATATCTAAATCATTAGGACAGCAGGTAGGTGTTGCATCCCTTAAAATCCAGTTTGACTCAATTAAAAGTTGAAAAAGTGAATTTCAAACACAGTTACAGCTTATTTGATAGTAAAAGAGTAGAGAAAACTGTGGAGTAAAAATGCTACAAAAACAAATATGATAATAGATACAATGGAGAGTCTAAGCAGAAGTGAGGGGAGAATACAAGCAACTGTCCTCCCTGGCAGTGCATGCCAATTCCTATTTGATGTTATGGTAGGAATGCTAGTTACTAGTACTTATAATGGTATGTGAGTTCCCGTGGTAGAAAGACCTACATTTAGGTACTGAATGCCCAGTTCCTTTTGAAGATGTTCTTATGGTTCCTGTTTGCACTATTGCTGAAAGTGTTCACTAGCCACAATATCAGCTGGGGAGGGGAACACATTAATGTGTGGAAAGAGAAATGTAGGTACTGAATGCCTAGTTCCTTTTGAAGATGATGTTATGGTTCCCATTCGCCGAAAGTGTTCACTAGCCACAATATCTGCTGGGGGGGGGGCACAATAATGTGTGGCAAGGGAAATTTAGGTACTGAATGTTAGTTCCTTTAGAAGATGTTCTTATGGTTTCACTCTATTGCCAAAAGTGTTCACTACCACAAAATCAGCTGCGTAGGGGAACACAGTAATGTGTTAAGGGAATTGGCAAGAACACACACCAGGGGATGTGGGCGATTACAGATTCCAAGGCAGAGATTAAAAAAAATTATGTAAATGCTTGAGTTCTAAGTAAAGTGTTTGATCAAAATAAATTATCAGAAATTAGTGCAATATATTTAAGAGTAAACAGACTCTTGCTGCTTCTGTTCTAATGAATCACATATTGCAAATAGATGTAAACACAGACTAACTTTGTCAGTCCATTCTATGAGATGCTGAGATAGTAAAAGTTGTTGTTAATGTACAAGTCCAGGCATATTAATTTCCAGGACCCAGAATGGGAAGCATTTGGCTTTGTCTATTGCTTTTCACTGGGAAACCTGACAGTCATGGAAGCAGCAATGGATTGATGAAATATTGTTCAGGAATTAAGCACTCGGTGCTGCCGAGTTAACCACTGAAGAATAAATTGTTGGAACTTCTCTTCTTCTAGTAACTCTTTGGAGACCAGGAAACCCATGTAACAACCCATTATTTATCAATTACTGTGTAACCACACATTTCATTATTATGGACTCTCAACACTACATCACCCCTTTCTTCTGAGACAAAAAACAGGTCTATATGCAGCAGTTACCATTTTAAGGCACAGTACTCAATACCGTTTTGTTCATGCAGAGCAAGTTTGTCAGAGAGTTTATTGAAAGTTAAAACAAAATAGATCAAGACTTTCCTGTTTTAAAGAAACGATTGACAGTGCATCAGAAACATTCAAAAATGCTGAGTACTGCATATGAATAAAAAAAGTGTTTAAGAAACAATATGTGTTGTCTGTGAGATAAGCAGGTTTCTTCACAGTCTTTGTGAAGTACTTTGTTTGTGTGCAGCTCTCTTGAAAGCTTTGTATTTTATTGTCATTTGTCTGTAGCTGAATATCTCAACAGTTATTATCCCCAATGATGTACTTTAAGAAAGACTAGTGTTGGGTCAAGGCATGTTTTCTGTTTGAGAAAGTAATCATGCCCCTCTGATGCTCTCTACCACATATGGGTCTGAGCTACAAAGAGGTTATTTTGGCCCTATATAGTTGTTTGGCTTTAACATATTCTGTTCTTTCCGAAGGTCAGATCTTCTGGCTCTGCTTCTGCCTTCACAAAAGAGCTTCATTTTGTAGTGCTATCCACATTTTGTTCCTCTGATTTATTGATCCTTGTAATGTGAATTTTAAGCATCCTCTGAAGAAAGAGCAATATTACACTTGAACTGGTAATTGAATATGAGGTTTAATTTATAACTCTCTGACTTACTTGGTTCACATTGACAACTCCTGTTTCTATAAAGTAACAGCATGGGGTCATATCTGAATATTTTGCACACCTCTCCTGTCCTGCACATTTTCTTCCTTTGCAAAACCTTTCTCTTTATTGCTGGCTTTCAGGTAAACTTCATGTTCAGGAGAGAGCACAGACTGTGATGAGGCTGGTGTATTGCACTGCTATCCCATCAGTTCTTTTCCTAATTTGTTGAAATAAGTGAATAATTTGAAAGGAATTCAGTAGTATTGTCCTTATCTGTTTTACAGACTACATTAAATTTGCAGGGCATTTTTCTTGAGGCGCTTCTGGTTAACTTTGATTTGGCGTCATGCAAGATACAATCTGTCTACAAAACCAAGTATTTTAAAGACACACATATCAGATTTTTTTTTTGTGTGGAAATGCCTTTTGTCATTTTCAGTGAAGGACCCGATGGCATAAGCAATCATTCTTATCTTGTCATTTTGCATTTGACTCAGTTCTCTGTGTTCTGTTCTGCAGTCTTGTATCCAGCTATAAGACTATCTCACGTTTAGGCTCTAAATGTATTAATACAGTGTCAACCGTTCTGTGAAAAGATCTTTAAGTGACTGACTCAACACTAATGCAATAAATGCATCTGAAAAAGATTCTGTTCAGATCAGCTCATTAACCCATTTATCAAGAAAATGAATATGTGTGTATGATTAATAACAGAACTTCTATCTCTTGTCAAACAGATGAATAGATGTAGCTTTCATTACAACTGAAGTTTGTTTAAAAATTTCTCTCAGACCTTGTAAAAAAGTTAGAGTTAAATTTAAAAAGAGGTTTTAATTTGTCCCTGGTTACTGTCACGTATTATCAGCTTTAGGGAAAGAAGATCTAGATGGTGAACATTTTAGTTGTTGATCAAGCTACTAGCTATAGCTATTTATTAATAAATCCATCTTATGTCTCACATGGTGCTATCTCATATCTGATAAGACCTTTGTCTTGTATGGTTTTTGATTTATCTTAACTTTAGTCAAGCAAAATGTAATTTTCAGGTTGCTTATTTTAATTTAGTTCCTTTTTTAACATTCATGTAGTACCAGAACTGTATAACATTGTACTATCAGTTACTGGAATATAAAACGTAGTTCACACTTCTCTTTACAAAAAGTGATACAACACAGGAAAGAAATCCTTAAAGATGAAAAAGAATTGAAGAAAATCCAGCAAAAGCGGCATCTTGATTTCCTTGATATCCTGCTATGTGCCAGAGTAAGTAATTCAAAATTTATGTTTACTTTAAATTCTCAACAGGTAAGGTTTAATGTGTCACACTGGGTTTAACCATGCCTGAATTAAGATATTTATAAACCTAAAGATAATGCATATTGTATAGTCTGCTGAGGTCAAAGAGTGCAAAGAATTCTGTACCAGCAGCTTCTCTCTGTGACTGTATATAGTGGTAGATTGTTCTAGACATAGCCTAAGCATTTCAGAAAATACTTTGAGATGCCTTTACTTGTGACTTTAAATGTATGGCTTTTAAATTGCAAATTTGATTAAAACGTTTGCTACTGACAGCAAGTGTCAAATGAAAGGTAAACAGAGAATATATTGTAACCAGCTGGTAAAGTACCTCAGCAAGAACAACAAACATTGTGGTGGATGTCAGGGATAATGAGTCACATGTCATAATTTATGTGAAAATGAAAAAACGTGATACTGGCACCCCACTGCACTTTCTGCCTCTGGAGAGGGTTGCACACCATGAATATAAGAAACCTTGGGAAGGATATGCCACAAGGGTGTGTATTCAAGACCTCTATATTGAGACATGGTGACAGTATGTAAATTGCAGGGAGGCTGTGCATAGCACTGACTGCAGCTGATAACCAGGTGCATAAACAGGGAGTGATTTTGACCATATATGTATATATTCCTCAGCATACCATACACCTACTAATATGTTTGCCCATATAAATACTGGTTCTGCTATGGCAACTAAAGAAAGACTGGATGGCAAGCCAACACTGTTTATTGGTGTTATCCAGGTCATGGATGAAATTGCTAATCAGAGTCAACCCAGCTTTACCTCTCCAACCTTACCTCTCTCTCCCCTTCAACCCACACTCAGGAAATACCATCAAATATTACTTCCCCTGCTATCACTAGGGCACAGATCCCTAATGTGCTCTCTATGGCCAGGAACACTGCATCAGAGGGCCCAGACAATATCCCAGAATGCTGAACACTGCATCAGAGGGCCCAGACAATATCCCAGGATGCTAAACACTGCATCAGAGGGCCCAGACAATATCCCAGGATGCCTTCTAAATATCATAAAAATGACCTATCAAGCCCTCTGGAATTGCTATTTAACTGTAGCCTCCAAACAGGCTTCATGCCTCATGAATGGAGAACAGCAACAGTCATCTCTCTGCACAAAGGTGAGCCATCTACAGACCCTGCAAACTACAGACCCATAAGTCTCACTAGTCTTATATGCAAAACCATGTAAAGAATTATCATGGAATTGATCGATAATGATATAGTAAACCTCCAGACACTGGACCCAACCCATTCTGGCTTCATCAAGGGCTGGTTGTGCCTGCTCAACCCAGTGGAGTTCTTTCAGAAGGTCACTAAAGCAATGGATTAAGGAAAAATGGTTCACACTGCCTACCTTGACCTGGTCAAGGAATTTGACACAATACCCTACTAGGGCATTGTTGACAAACTAAAGAGGTTAGATACAAACCCGTATGTCACCAGGTGGATAGACAACTGACTCACAGACAGGATCCGGGAAGTTAGAATTGTGGAGTCCACCTCTACAAAGAGGCCAGTCACAAGTGGAGTCCCTCATGGGTTTGGCCCTTGGACCGTTGCTTTTTGGCATTTACTTCTCTGAAGTCAAGGCCTATGTCAATGGTTTCTGGTTGTCTAAATTTGCAGATGATTGCAAATTTGCAGTTGTCATTGAATGCCACACTGACACAAATGTTCTCTAGGAAGGGCTGACACAGACAAACAACTCATGTCAGAGCCATGGATTGAAACTAAATGCCAAGAAATGTATAATAATATCCTTTTGGAAGTCATCCATCCCTGGTAACTATCATATTGACAACACACCCCTTAGAGCTGACCAGTAGTCAGGGACTTAGGGACACACATAGATAGTAATCTAGCCTTTGACCATCAGTGTCTACAGTAGTGATGAAATCATTCTATGTTGCACAACTTATAAACAAAGGTATGGCATCTAGGTCCAAGAAAGTCATTGTTCTACTCTATTTGGAATTCATCAGACCTATCACTGAGTACAGTGCCCCATTTGGTATGTAGCTGACCAGGCATATCCAACAACTGGAACATCCACAGAGGTTCTTCACTGAAAGAATATAGGGCATAAGTAAAATGTCCTATGCAGACTGCCTGAAGCCCCTGTCCCTGCATTCTGTCTCCTACAGGCTATTGAGGGGAGATCTAGACCCCAATCTGATGGACTTCCTGCATATCCACAAAACAAAGCACCAGAATTACCCGTTCTAAAGACTTAAACCTTGTCTGTGATATAAATAGGACCTGCTGGAGAGACAGGTATATATCCCAAAGACTATCCTGTCTCTGGAAAGGCTTCCATCCATGTGAAGCAGAGTTTCTCCCTAATCCAGTTCAAGTGTAACTTGGGCAGATGGATGGGGAACAGGAAATTCATCCTTGGTTTGGCACCTATGGCCCGGCACCAGGGCAATTTTTTTTCTGGGCTATGCTTGTAAAGGTTCCAGGGCCTAGTACACACCTATGAACCTATGTCTCTAATGGACACAGGCAACCTGTAAATGGTTCATTTCACAGGCCCCTGCTTGCAAATGTTTTATCTCCCAAGCCCCTGCTTACACTTATTGAGGGTGCCAGAACTTGTCAGAGATTTGGGATGCATGGCTAGGCTTACAAATGCCCCTGTGGTCATTAGCCTAGTAAACACCTATGCACCTATGAACCTATAAGTGTGCATGTGCATGGTCCCTTAATTCTACATCTCCCGTGATAGAGATGGCTTGAGGAGTCAGGGCTCAATGCAAAGACGGTGGGCATAATTGCACTGTGGCAGCTCAACCCCACCACTGGAGGATGTGATCACCACTCAGAGTACATGGTTAACATGATTGCCTCCCATGACCCTACCCGGTCTCATAGTCTTGCAGTTGTCTACCACTGTATCCCCTCCTATGCAAGTGATAACAACTGTGCTTTGTACTTCCTAACATGTGTAGGTATGGTGATTCCTGTACAGACCATGTCTAGTCCCTGCACTGGCCTACATTCCATGAGAGAGATAACATATATATTTTACTCTGTGTTGCAGCCCATAGTTGTGGACCGGATGCAATATATTTCTACCTTCTGTGCTTTGAATGTTGTACTGTTTCTGCTTGTTCCTCCCTTGCCTCTCCACCCTTCCTTTCTTTTGCTAGTACAACTGGTTATGAAAGGCCCTGCTAAGATGTTTACCCACTTCTCCATCTCTATAGTGCTACAATGTGTAGTATGACACACACAACAAAAATCTTACTAAAGATCTGGACTGTATTCCTGCTGTGTTCCTGCTGAGGT
The DNA here is from genome assembly GCF_019279795.1 of Protopterus annectens. Lineage (NCBI taxonomy): Eukaryota > Metazoa > Chordata > Ceratodontiformes > Protopteridae > Protopterus > Protopterus annectens. The sequence goes on along the minus strand of NC_056744.1, from coordinate 1,079,190,485 downwards.
GTCTAGACTTTACATGCATCCCCCTTCAGTAATTTGAATACATGCTCCATTATAGTCAATGTTTCTACATTATAGGCCATTTCCAACATGGTCTTGGAGTTGTATATAGTAGTCATTAACCAGGCCTCTAGGACATTTTTGGTATCATCTGAAACACACAAAAAAAACAGCATGTTATATGTGCCTTACTCTCTGCATGCACAGTGAGTGTGTGAGTGTGTGTGTGTGTGTGTGTGTGTGTGTGTGTGTGTGTGTGTGTGTGTGTGTGTGTGTGTGTGTGTGGGTGCATGCCTGCGTGCATGCATGCATGCATGCATAGGTCTGTCTATCTAGCATGTGTGTGCACCTTGCAATGAGATGACCTTATGGAAGTCCACTTACGGGAACCTTAGGTATAGGTTAGATATGTGCAGATCAGACATGTGAACTGTTTTGATAACAAATTAATACATTGTAAATAATGCCCAGGGCATTAATGACTACCTAGCAATCCAGGGGAATAAAAGCCCTTCTGGTTAATGTATTGCAGAGCACTATTATCCTAGTCTATTTAACTTCAAAATAATAAACTATATACAGTGGCTTTGGGCTTTCTTCAATTTCCACTCCCATTCATGTTAACATGATTTACCCCATTGATTTTCTGAATAACATATGCTTGCAGCTATTGTAAGTTAGTCTATTATGGTATGACTGTCATCTGCCCCCCCCCCCACACACACACACACACATTTCCCACATGTCCCAATTTCACCTTTAGGTCTCTCCACCCTGGTTGCTCCTTATTATTGAGCTCCAGGTCCTTAATTTCATTCATCGTTACGTTTACCTCTTCCTCCTTCAGTGGTTTCCTTTTTTTCCATAACCTTGTGGTTGCCTTTTTTGCAGCTATCATAAACAGCATAAATATGTTATTCCTAAATGTATTTGCCTCCTGCCTGTTTCAGTGTGGGAGGAACCCCACCTTATTCATCTTCATTGTCTGGCCACTTATTTTTGCTAACTTGTGCTGCAGTTGCTGTTTAAATCATTCCAGCCTTCCATGTTCCCAAAAATATCCCATTTCTACATGCCTTCTTCCTCCTCCTCCTCACATCTCCTACATTGACTTGGAGCCTGAAAGTGCATTTTATTCAGCCTGCTTGATGTATAGAAGTACATATAGAGGTCCTTCCATACACATATTCTAAATCTCCTCGGTTTAGTTGTATATCTCAGGGCCAGAAATATTTTAGCACGTTCTTCATCTGGTATATCCCACATGATCTTATTTCCCCAGACCTTTGTTATCTCCATTTCTCCCGTACTTTCATCCTGTCTTATTGCCTTATACAACCTGCTAATCACTTTCTTTGTGGTTCTTATCTCTATCAGAATAAATAACAGTTTTGGTTTCTCTCTCTCCAACTGGCATTTCATTCTTCTATTTTTTAACTCTGATGTTAACCCCAGAGAGACTGTTCAATCCCCTTCTTCTAACTGAAAATCTTACTTGGCTGTTTGACAGATGTTAATGTATTAATGTCTAGTAACTGCTCCCGGCATCTAGGATCCCTTTTCCTTCGTCAAACATCTGAGGCCATCCACTGCTGCTGTCTCTATCTGCTTGACAAATTATATCCAATGGGTAATATGTGTGTCTAAGGCATTGTAAGTTTCATATTCATTAATTTCCATCCCCCTACACAAATAGAGTCATTTACTGCACTAACCCCTGTCTGCCCCTTTATGCATACCCAAATGCTTAATCTTTGACTTCCCTTACTTGTCTCTTTTTATTTGCAACAGTTAGGTATACCTGGTGGTTAGTGCTATTCAGGCTCAAACCCTGTACCTTAGGTACAAGAACCAAGAGCCTGAAAGTTCTACCCACAAGACCACTTGTGATTCAAGGAGTTGAGTCCATAGCTCTCAACTGTCCATATTTTCACAGAATATTTGGCTCATACGTTTGGTCTGTTACTCTTAAAATGTGTGGTTTTCTGGTAAATCAGTGAGAACTGAATTCACTAAATAATGATAGCCATTTAAGTTTCAATCTTCATATCTTTCAGGAAACGTGGTAAGACAAACACTTTATTTTAGAAACTTTCTAAGATCATACAAGCAATGTTTAACATGTGTCCCTGGTTTTGGGCCTTTGCCCCCCCAAATAAATTTTGGCTTTTTCCAGATTTCTTGTGCTGCAAAGTTGAGAGATTTAGTTGAGTGTCAAGTGGATTTTACAAGGAGCTGACAGCTTCAGGGGAAGAAGAAGTTTAGTGCTGCTTATGCCAAGCCTGTTTTTATTGTTAGTAGCACAACAGGTAATACACTTGCTTTTGAAGCAGAAGGCTGTGGGTTCTACTCCCACACTATGCAGATGAATCGCTGATACTGTACTGTGTTGTACTTTAAAGGGAGTGGATGGTTCAGTCCTGTGAATGTCCTCCTTTGGAAGAGTTACCTAGTGACTATGAACATGTTATGAGTTTGCCACCCATTCCCTATTGCAATCTTCTTCTTCTTCTTTCGGCTTTTCCCGGTTAGGGGTCACCACAGCGGATCACCTGTCTGCTCATGATTGGCAGTGGAGTTTTACAGTGTCAGTTTGCCAGCCCGGCACTCAACCTTCCACAGAAGGCACACACACACACACACACACACACACACACACACACACACACACACACACACACACACACACACGTGTGCACTCACACCTAGGGCCAGTTTAGTGTGTCCAATCCACCTACAGCATGTCTTTGGCATGTGGGAGGAAACCGGAGCACCTGGGGAAAACCCACTTGACCACAGGGAGGACATGCAGACTCCGCACAGAAGGCACCCCAGCCGAGAATCAAACCGGAGAACCTCTTGCTGTGAAGCAGCAATGCTAACCACTGCACCACTGTGGCCGCCCATCCAATCCCTATTGCAATATTACTAGCTTATTTTTTTTAATGTAACATAGGCAATTTATTCTTCAAGGGAAACAGGCAGTTTATTTGTAGATGAAACAATGAAATATAAAGTTGTTTGCTAGCAGCAACCTCTTCATTAGTTACAGATCCCTTTAATGTGGAATTATTTAGATGACTTACTCTGCAGAGATTTTGCATATTTACTGATATTGATAAATTGTAATGACAGAAGTTTGAGTGGCCTTTATGGTTGAAATTTTCTGAAATGGGTAGTTTTGTCATTATTGGTTCATACATTTTGTTTCATTGCTTACTAGAAGACTGTTCAAAACTACAAATTTAAAATACATTCTAACAAGTGGTACTGTATTATACAAGGAATATAATTTAATACAATCAGGAAAGTGAATCAAAGAACGCATACATATATGCATGGCCCTAAAAATGTGTAAGGGGCCTGTAGTTTGAAAACAACCCAGAGGTAAGATTAGTCCTCCACTGGCCAGATACAAAATGAATGTGGGTTTTCATGCCGTTTCAATGAATGTGAGTTTCAAGGGCAGAGAAGTTTACTGCTCATACTAAGTCTGTTTTCATTTCGAGACTGTATTGTTTGTTTAGCAAATGGCTGAGTGTTTGTGCTATTTTATTTCATTTTTTGTAATCATTGTAGAAGTAAATATTAAAACAGTATGCACGCTGACAGGTTTGAACAGTGTTTATGGTAAATGAGGAGAAATAGCCAAGTAATGGAACACTGGAGTAGCTGGGGAGGGGTCTGCTGCCTGACCGGTAGGGGATTGCTGCAGGAGGGGCTGCTCTGGGGGGCCCCATTTAACTATGATACAGCTCTGGTATTTTCCACTGTTTACTATAAATGAATAGAAGCTGGAAAGAAACAACAAAGTGTCAGTTGTAAAAAAATAAGCACTCTCATTCTGTATTTGACAATAAAGGAAAGAAAACACTTATTTTTACAACTGACACTTCGTTGTTTCATTCCAACTTCTGATAGTTTATGGTTTTCACAGTTATTAAATAATTAATAATAATTAATAACAGTCATACCGTTGAACATGTCAGTGCAGTTCTGTGGATTGTGGACCTCAACTGAAGTGGCAGCAGCCCACCCAGGTACAATCTGGGCAGTCATTTATGAAGTAACAACAGTAACAGTTCAAAGAAAATTGCAGACTTGTCTCACACTTTGTGTAACTTTGGTAAAATAAAAAGAAAACCACAAGTGATAATGAAGTACTATATCACACAAAATGAACTTTAATCCACTGGTTTAGTGCTTTCAGCCCAATAATTAGGCCTTCATCAAAACAAAGTGTTAAAAAACTGTCTCATTTTTATACCATCATCAATACACATCACACCAATCAAATCTCATTTTACTTAAACTTAATGTAAAAACTTTTTAAAATGTGTTTAAATAAAAATGCATTTTAAATAAAGCATACATTTCTAACAAACATATAAACTATTTACATTTGTAGTAATAAACTTTTTTTTTCAACACAGCTTTATAGTTGACACCATTGTTAAGCCCTGGTGCCCTGCATGCATCTAATAAAACCTGCCATTTAAACTCTTTAAAATCTAGTTCCCCATCTCTGTCTCCATTAAAGCCCAATGGAACATGATCTATAACTGTAAAAAGAAACTTAACATTGTTATTGCTACTCACACAGTTTAAAGTGTGCTTGTAAAGAGCATTATCTAAATTTTTCTTTTTGATGGCATAATAGTGTTCATACATTCTGTTTTTAAGTTGCCTATTGGTTTTCCCAATATAGAATGAAGAACAGGTGGAGCATTTTGCCATGTATACCACAAATGTAGATTTACAATTAAAATGCCTGGAACGTGCCACATCTTGCTCTGAGTTGCAACATTAAAATCTGCTCCCTCTGAAATGTATTTACAAAAAATGCAACTTTTACATTTAAAAGTACCTATGTTGTCCTGAGGCTTTTTTCTTTGTCCACTTTCTAACATTTCTTTGAAATTCCTTCCTCTTGTGTTAACAAACATGGGGGCTTCTCCTACTATCATCTGAAGATCACTATTTGAAACTAATATTCTCCAGTTGTTGGATACTATGTTTTTAATTTCTTTACTGTCTAAGGTAAAAGTTAACAACATGGATGTTACCCAATCCTTCTTGTTTCGTCTGTTTCCACTAAGCCCCTCCCTTTCACTTGTACTAATAATGTCTTGGACTATTTTAGAAGGGTACCCTCTGTTTTTAAATCTAGAATGCAATTCCTGCACTAACAAATCTAACTGCTTCATCGCTTGTAAGTCTCTTAAGCCTTACTAACTGCCCCTTTATAATGTTACATTTCACATAAGTGGGATGCATACTAGAGTAACTCAAAAGACCATTGCTTGCCACATTCTTATAACTAATGCAGGACCCCAAAAAATCTTTACCTTCCTCTTTAATAACTTCTAAATCTAAGAAACATATCTTACAATTATCCCAGCTACCAGTAAAATGTAAAAAAGAGGTGCTATTGTTCATGTCTACAATGAACTGTAAAAGCTCAGTTTGTGTGCCTCTCCAAATAAAAAACAAATCGTCAGTAAAATGATAACAACTCACAACTTTCTGTTTGTTGGTAAACTTGGACATAATGTTTTCCCAGTAAGCCAGAACTAAGTTGGCATAATTGGGAGCCATCCTGGCACCCATCGCCACCCCCTTCGTTTGCAAAAAATGTTCATTGTCAAACATGAAGTAATTGTATGAAAGAATATTATCCATACATTTCAACATGAACCTGCACTCTTCTAATTCATATTCTCCACTGTTGATTAACAAATTCCCAACCCACTCTAACCTCAAGTGATGAGGAATGCAGGTCCATAAACTTAGTTCTGGCTTACTGGGAAAACAACATTATGTCCAAGTTTACCAACAGACAGAAAATTGTGAGTTATTATCATTTTATTGACGATTTGTTTTTTATTTGGAGAGGCACACAAACTGAGCTTTTACAGTTCATTGTAGACATGAACAATAGCACCTCTTTTTTACATTTTACTGGTAGTTGGGATAATTGTAAGATATGTTTCTTAGATTTAGAAGTTATTAAAGAGGAAGGTAAAGATTTTTTGGGGTCCTGCATCAGTTATAAGAATGTGACAAGCAATGGTCTTTTGAGTTACTCTAGTATGCATCCCACTTATGTGAAATATAACATTATAAAGGGGCAGTTAGTAAGGCTTAAGTGACTTACAAGTGATGAAGCAGTTAGATTTGTTAGTGCAGGAATTGCATTCTAGATTTAAAAACAGAGGGTACCCTTCTAAAATAGACCAAGACATTATTAGTACAAGTGAAAGGGAGGGGCTTAGTGGAAACAGACGAAACAAGAAGGATTGGGTAATGTCCATGTTGCTAACTTTTACCTTAGACAGTAAAGAAATTAAAAACATAGTGTCCAACAACTGGAGAATATTAGTTTCAAATAGTGATCTTCAGATGGTAGTAGGAGAAGCCCCCATGTTTGTTAACACAAGAGGAAGGAATTTCAAAGAAATGTTAGAAAGTGGACAAAGAAAAAAGCCTCAGGACAACATAGGTACTTTTAAATGTAAAAGTTGCAATTTTTGTAAATACATTTCAGAGGGAGCAGATTTTAATGTTGCAACTCAGAGCAAGATGTGGCACGTTCCAGGCATTTTCAATTGTAAATCTACATTTGTGGTATACATGGCAAAATGCTCCACCTGTTCTTCATTCTATATTGGGAAAACCAATAGACAACTTAAAAACAGAATGTATGAACACTATTATGCCATCAAAAAGAAAAATTTAGATAATGCTCTTTACAAGCACACTTTAAACTGTGTGAGTAGCAATAACAATGTTAAGTTTCTTTTTACAATTATAGATCATGTTCCATTGGGCTTTAATGGAGACAGAGATGGGGAACTAGATTTTAGAGAGTTTAAATGGCAGGTTTTATTAGATGCATGCAGGGCACCAGGGCTTAACAATGGTGTCAACTGTAAAGCTGTGTTGAAAAGAAAAGCTTATTACAACAAATGTTAATAGTTTATACGTTTGTTAGAAATGTATGCTTTATTTAAAATGCATTTTATTTAAACACATTTTAAACAGTTTTTACATTAAGTTTAAGTAAAATGAGATTTGATTGGTGTGATGTGTATTGATGATGGTATAAAAATGAGACAGTTTTTTAACACTTTATTCTGATGAAGGCCTAATTCTTGGGCTGAAAGCGCTAAACCAGTGGATTAAAGTTAATTTTGTGTGATATAGTGCTCCATTATCACTTGTGGTTTTCTTTTTATTATAACAACAGTAACAATAATGACGACGATGATGATGATGATAAAATAAGACTTAATTCAGGCAAGAAACTGGAATAACTTTGCTGTTACTGTGTTTTCAGATGTTAATACAATTTCTTCCTTGCCGTAACTCTTTTTAATGCAAGTTGGCCCCAGTTTTGTTAGATGTTTAGTCATGCCAGAAACATTAATTTATTTAAAAGAACAATAAAAAATACTGTGTGATTTTTATTCTGCTTATAAAAAAATATTAAAGCTTCTTGCCTGACTTTATAGGTTCATAGGTTGGTACTAGGCTATTGGCCTAGCCATAACAATTCCCTGGCTATTTCTTCCCACAGTATTTACTTCCCTGGACCTCTGTCTAGCAGGGCGACTGACATGATCCCCAGGGTGAATTTCCTATCTCCCATCCAATCGTCAAGGTTTCTTTTGAAGAGGGACAAAGAGGCACTCTGCTTGATTACAACTGTCTTATGTACACAGACAACCCTCTCCTCCTCCCAACAAATTCCAACACATGTGAGAGATGCAACCATATAGCCAAACTGGAGGCTAAGCTCTCTCAACTCAGTACTGGCGTAACCAGTCAGGAGAAGGAAGCCACACTCACTACAATTCCAGTCTCACATAGACCTACCATGACAGCAAACCAAACACATAAACACACAAAAACATACTCGGAGGCTTTAAATAAAAATCTGCCTAAGCAGCAGAGACCTCCAAAGCAAACAACCAAGCAACCGCTACCCCAAAACAAAACACGTGCAACACATAGCTCACAAATCCAGTGTGCCAAACAGTCACAGCCCTTAAGGCTAAACAACACACCTGATACACTTGTAATAGGTGACTCTATCATCAGGCACACTGACGTCCTGCTCTCCAGGCTGAACAAGAAGAAGGTCACGGTGAGCTGCCTGTCGGGCGCTGGGATCCGCCACATAACACAAGCACTCAGGTCACTCTAAGGCAAGTACAAATATAACTCAGTCATTGTCCATGCTGGTGTGAATGACCTGAGACGTACCTCCCTGGACTGCATGAAAAGAGGCATAGAGGAGCTCTCTGAGCATGTAGCCCAGGCCGGTATGACCCTGACCTTGAGTAGCATCTTACCCTCACCAAGAATGATGCCACAATATGAAGACAAGATGATCAATTTCAACAACTGGCTTAAGTATTGGTGTCATTCAAAGGGGATCCAATGCCTGTCTGCCTGGGATGACATGCTCGACAAACCACGATGCTTCGCTAGGGACGGCTTGCACCTGTCACCCCTGGGCTTTTGGATATTGGCAAAGGCTCTTGCCACCCCCATAGTGCCTTTTTTAGGCAAGGCTCAAAAGACAAACCCACCTCCATAGGTATCACAAGGGATAAGAAACTAAGAGTAATGCTACTCAATGCCAGAAGTCTAAACCTCAAGATGCACACAATCGAAACTCTCCTTAGCATGGAGAACATTGATATCTGTGCAGTAACAGAAACCTGGTTCAAGGCTCCCGAGAGCACCCCAGCACTACCAGGTTATACCTCATACCATGTTTTTCGGCCCCAAAACTTGGACCAAACCACAAAAGGAGGGGGAGTATCAATATTTATCAAATATACCCACACCTCCAGGTTGGTGGCACAGCACGAAGCATCAGAGACTATCCATGTGCAACTAACAGTGGAAAAAACTGCCTTCCAGTTTATAGCCTGCTACAGACCACCCTCCCAAACCCAGGAACCCCACTCGGCCTTCCTGAGAACACTGGAAAATATGAAGGTCTCTCCAAACACCATTATATTGGGTGACTTCAACTACCCTAACATAGACTGGGAGCATTACTCTAGCTCCAACACCCTAGCCCAAAGGTTCCTAGAATTTATAAACTCAAATGCTATGGAACAACTTGTTGCCACTCCCACAAGAGGGGAAAACATACTGGACCTGATCATCACCAACATGGGAACTCTATGCTCCAGACCAGAAGTGTATTCCTCACTGGTAAGATCAGACCATAAACTAATCTCACTAGATATTCACATCCCGACCCCAGCCCCTGCCCAGAAAACCACAGTGAAAAACTTCTCTAAAGCAAATTTCACACTCCTCAAAACTGAGGTGGAATCCTTCAAAGCCCCCAGGCCTGTAGAAAATATGGCCCAGACCGCAGAATCTTTTATAAATGCATTCTATGAACACCTTCAGGAATGCATGGATCATGCAATCCCAAATAAAACCAAGACCCAATCCTCCAAAGTTAGGCGTCCTGTCTGGTGGACTCCAGCCATAAACAAACTATACAATAGAAGGAGGAAGCTACTACATGATAGAGCAAAATCCCAAAAAGGGAAGGCATCTCTGATCAGTATAAGCAAAAAACTATGGGCACTCATAAAATCGTCTAAGGCCAGCTTCGAGAGAAAAATTGCACAGGACACTAAGGATAATCACAAGGCTTTCTTTAGTTATGTTAGGAACGTGGGTGGGAATTCCCAGATATGCTCAGAATTAGTCCAAAATGGCAAAAAATGCACCGAACCCACAGACATTGCCAACATCCTAGCTGACAGGTTCAGCGCAAACTTCTCCCCCCCTTCCCCACCAAAAGGGAAAATATCTATCCCAGAAGAGTGCTGCCCCCCTGACATCTCAGATGCTCAGGTAAGAACCGCCCTCTCCAAAGCAAAAAACACAGCATCAATGGGAACAGACGGTGTCCCGGGCTGCATCCTACATGAACTCCAAGAAGAACTAAACCCAAACATAAAACTACTGTTCAATCTCAGCCTTACTACAGGATATGTACCCAAAGAGTGGCGTACAGCAACAGTGGTCCCTCTCTACAAAGGTGGTGCCTTAACGGATCCTGGAAACTATCGCCCCATAAGCCTGACTAGCTTGGTCTGCAAAGCTATGGAAAGGATCATCATGGACCTCATAAATAAAGATATTGGGAACCTACAGACACTGGATCCTACCCAGTTCGGCTTTAAGGGCAGATCCTGCCTCTTAAAGCTGGTTGATTTATTTGAAACAGTCACCAAGGTCATTGATGAGGGGAAGGTGGTCCACACAGCCTACCTGGACCTTGCAAAAGCCTTCAATACAATACCCCACTCGGGCATTATAGATAAGCTCACCAGCTTAAATATAAACCCCTATGTCACTAGATGGGTTGCAAACTGGCTCAAGGACAGAACCCACATGGTTAGAATTACTGGAGCCGTGTCAGACTCCAAACCAGTTACAAGTGGCATCCCACAAGGCTCAGTCCTGGGACCTCTCTTGTTCGGTATATATTTCTCAGAGGTACAGGCTAACATGGAAGGACTGTGGCTGACCACGTTCGCAGATGACTGCAAACTGGGCACCATAATCGACTCTCCAGCCGACACAAGCATCCTACAAAAGGGCCTCATAGAAACAGACAACTGGTGCCAGAGCCATGGCCTCAAGCTAAACGCCAAAAGTGTATAGTCATCCCTTTGGCAAAACAAAGTGCCCACAAATTACCACATAGGTGGTAATCCATTAAGTACGGAAGAAGTAATTAGGGACCTGGGGACCCAAGTTGATAGCAATCTCTCATTTGACAACCACATGGCCAAAGTGGTTAGAAAAACATTTTATATAGCCCACCTAATCATGAAGGGATTCACATCTAGATCGGGGAGGTCATTGTGCCTCTTTACTCATCCCTCATCAGGCCCATAATTGAGTACAATGCCCCTTTTGGGATGTACCTTACCAGACACCTGCAGCAACTGGAAAGACCCCAAAAGTACCTCACCAAGAGGATCAAAGGGCTCAAACAGATGCTATATGCTGCCCGGTTAAAGAAACTCCAGCTCTACTCAGTGGCATACCGCCTGCTCAGAGGTGATCTGTGCCTGACGTATAAAGCCATGTCCAACCCGGAATTAATGGACATGCTGCACCTCAGAAAATCCAAATCCCATTGAGCTATGCGCTTGAGAGACTTGAACCTCAGCACTGAAATAAATAGGACATGCTGGAGGGACAGATTCATAACCCAGAGGCTCCCTTCACTCTGGAATAAAATCCCAGTCCAGGTTAGGCAGAGTCCCTCATTGACTCTCTTCAAGAGGAATCTTGATGAGTGGATGGGAGATAGTAGGTTTACCCCGGGTATCACTTCTGTGTCACTGTTAGACAGAGGCACAGTATACTAACCTCGAAAAAGGGCTTAGCAAAATTCATTTAAAATGGGTGGCAAAAGCCAAACACACTCTGGCTAGCTTATAAATGCCCTAGGGCAGATAGCCTAGTATGAACCAATGAACCTATGAACATGTATGGGCAGTCTATTCCAGAGTATGGGGAGTCTCTGGGTCAGGAACCTATCCCTTCAGCATGTTTTGTTCATTGTGATGACAAGGTTTAGATACCTGGAGCGTGTGGCACTGAGGGATTGGTATTTCTTTAAGTGGAGCATGTTCAACAGCTCAGGGTTTGACATGGCCTTGTATGTTAAGCAGAGATCACCTCTGAGTAGACAATATGCGACACGAGTATAGCTGGAGTTTTTTAGATGGTCAGTATAGGGCATCTGCTTTAGGCCTGTGATTCTTTTAGTGAGGTATTTCTGCGGCCTTTCCAGTTGTTGCAGATGTCTTGAGAGGTACATACCAAATGAGGCGTTGTATTCTATGATGGGTCTAATGAGGAATGAGTACAGTGGTACAATGATCTCCTTTTTTTTCTGGATGAAAACCCCTTAGTGATGAGGTGTGCCACATAGAAGGATTTCCCGACTGTTGTGGTGATGTGGTTATTGAAGGCGAGACCACTGTCCACCTGTGTCCCTAAGTCTCTTATCACACCTTTGGTGTTTAGTGTACTGCCACCTATGTGGTAATTCACGGGTACATTTTTTTCCCAAAGGGGATAACTATACATTTCTTGGCATTGAGCTTGAGCCCATGGCTCTGGCACCAAGTATCTGTTTCTGTAAGACCCTTTTGTAAAATATCCACATAATTTTGGGATTCAGTAATGGCTCCCAGTTTGCAGTCATCTGCGAACTTTGTTAGCCAGAGTCCCTTAGTGTTTGCCTGTACTTCAGAGAAGTAGATGCCAAACAAGAGCGGTCCCAGAACTGAACCCTGAGGTACTCCATTTGTCACTTGTCTGGTGCTGGATTTGGAGTCGGCTACTTTTACAGTGTGGGTTCTGTCAGTAAGCCAGTTGTCAACCCATTGAGCGATGTAGGAATTAATGTCCAGCTTAGTACGTTTATCTATGATTCTAGAGTGGGGGATGATGGCAAGGTCCAGATAGGCTGTGTGGACCATCTTACCCTTGTCCGTGGCTCTAGAGATCGATTCGAAGAAGTCAATCATATTCAGGAGACAAGATCGGCCCTTCACGAACCCAAACTGCATGGATTCCAGTGTTTGAAGGTTCCCAATGTCTTTGTTTATAAGTTCCATGATAATACGTTCCATGGCCTTGAAGATCAGGCTCGTCAGACTGATGGGGCGGTAGTTCCCGGGATCCAAGATGGATTCCCCCCTTGTGGAGTGGGATAACTGTAGCTGAGTGCCAGTCAGGGGCATGAAGCCTGAGGAGAGGCTATGATTAAACATGAGACTTAGGTGAGGTGCCAGTTCATTTTGTAGTTCATGTAGTACACAGCCTGGGATGTCATCTGGTCCCATGGATGCTGTATTCTTAGCTTTGGAGAGTGCACTTTTTACCTGTGTGGCCGTTATTACCGGAATTTGGCAATCTTTCAGTACTGAGATGGGCCTTTTAGAGGGTGAGAGGTGGTGAAGTTTGCACTAAATCAATCTGCCAGGATATTGGCAATATCCTTGGGATCAGTATATTTAATGCCATTATGTTGTAGTTCAGAGCAGATCTGAGCATTGCCATTTAGATTCTTGACATAGCTATAGAATGCCTTGTGGTCATCTTTGGAATCTTTGGCAATTTTATTTTCGTAACTAGCTTTGGAAGATTTTATGAGGGATCTCAGCTTCTTACTAAGGCTGGTAAGGGAGATTTTTGCATCCTGGGATTTTCCTGTTTTCTGCAACAGTTTCTTCCTTTTGTTGTAAAGTTTGTTTATGGCAAGGGACCACCAGATTGGCTTTCTTTTTTGGAGGAGAGCATCTTGGTTCTACTGGGGATGGCACGATTCATGCAAAAGTGGATGTGCTCACACAGTGCCTTAGTGTAGTATTCAGCAGTCAAACTTTCAGTTCCCGTCTGCATGGGTGTCATGAAGTTTGTCACTTCTGACTTGAGTAGCATGAAGTTGGCTTTGGAGAAGTTTTTTTACAGAGGTTTCCTTACTGGGGGGTGGGGGTGGGATGTTCAGTTAAATTATTTATTATTGCTGTTATTTTTCAAGTTGCCCATTTTTTTATTGCACTTCTTTTTATTTAATTGAACAAATAAAAAAATGCAACAGGTCGAGCTTGAATGTGGTAAATAGCTTTTGCTCACAGTTCTTATTTAAATTTCAAAATCTCATACCTCAAGGGATAAAGCCAAAGACTTAATGGGTCGGGATAAAGATCAAAGGTCCAGAATCAGGGATGGATTTTGTTCTTATATACTTTCTTGCTAGAATAACAGGTTTTGCATTAGCCTGCATTTTCTTAAGGATAGCCTAGAAGTCTGAAACTCAAGCTTCTATCATTATTTAAGTTTTGCAATTCTCATAAATTTGCTAGAAAATCACACATGAGGAACAGACCAAAAATATGACACAAAATCAGGTACAGTCAAACATATGCTCTGATTTCTCAACCTCTTAGGGCAAGAATTGGGAGAAAGTGTGAAAGGCTCAAAATTATGGGCACATTTTAAGCTTTACTCTTGTCTCTAAAGCAATGGATGAAGGTAAAACAGTTCACACCACATTACCTTGACCTGGCCAAGCCTTTTGACACAATCCCCTACTCAGGTGTAGTACAAAAGATGAATAATCTAGGAGCAAACACTTACATCAGTAGCTGGATTGCCATCTTGCTCACAGGATCCAGGAGATCAAAATAGGGGAAGTTACCTCTAGAAAGAGACCAGTCACCAATGGAACCGCCAGGGTTTGGCACTGAGACTTTTTCTGTTTGGCATATACTTCTCAAAAGTAAAAGGAAATACCAAAGGGCTTTGGCCGACTGAGTTTGAGATGACTGCAAGCTAGGAGCAGTTATTGAATCCCCAAATAACTTAACCATCATGAAGGAAGGTTTGTTCCAAACAATAACTGGTGCCAGAATCATGAATTGAAACTAAACTCCAAAAATACATTATCGTATCCTTTGGGAAGTCATCTACTCCAGGGAATTGTCAAACAGACAATATCCCCTGAGAACTGACCCTTGTGTGTACAGTGACCTAACTTTTGACCAACATGTGCCCAGAGTCATAAAGTCTTTCTGTATTGCACAGCTTATAAACAAATTGATTGTGACTAGATCTAGAGATGTTATTGTCCCCTTTACAAAGCCCTCATTAGGTCAATCATTTTGTATAATGCCCACTTTTGCATGTATCTTTCCAGACCCATGCAACAATTGGAATACCTACAAAGATACCTTACTAAAAGGGTACAAGTCCTAAACAGCAGGTCTTGCATGGACCACCTCAAAGATTTATGACTATACACAGTATCCTACAGAGTGCTTAGAGGTGACCTGTGTCTGGCATACAAGGCATCCTCTGACCTAATACCGATGGACCTACTGAACATCAGCAAGTCAAATGGCATCAGAAATGCTCAGTATCTAAGCTCAATGTTGTGGAGAGATGAATATATGTCACAGAGGCTACCACTGTTACAGAACAGACTAGCCATTCAAGTAAAACAAGTCTCATCCATGTCCATATTCAAATGCAACTTGGATCTAAGAATGGACAATAGAAAATGTACTCCAGGATTGCTCCTTGTGCTACTAATGGATAGAGGTAGTTCCTAAATGCTGCATCCCTTATATGGGTCCCCTCAAATTATCTATGGTATGATCACAGTTATTCTCACTAGGGCTAATGAACAATTATCAGCCATGGAATAGGTAAGACCAATCAGGAAATGTTAATTCAAGCACCAAAAGGGAAATTGGTTAAGCTTAAAATGTCCCCCAAGTCAACCTATGTTGTGGTAGTAAATAGTTTTAAAAAATTGCCCTTTTTAAATCCCAAAGTGCCCCTCTCACCCTCATCCCCCAGCCTTCAACAGCTTCTGGTGCCCCTGATTAAAGAGCTTACCCCATCCCTTTACCACTGTGCTTATGACCTTCTCCCAGATCTCCACTGGTACGCCATCCGATCCCAGTGACTTTCCCCCCTTCCGTCTACTTCTCCTCTGTTTGACCTTGTCCTTTATTATCCTTTCCATAAGACTTCGCCTGTCATCTTCTATTGCTACTAATTGCAGTTCATCTAGTTGTTCTTACATTTCCCTCATTTTCTATTCCAACCTGTCATCTTCTTTATATCATCAGCTGTAGTATTTGTCATAATTTGAAGTTTCTCAGGGTCTCTGGCTTTCCTACCAGTTTTTAACCATCCTTTCATCTTTTTGTTGTCTAAGCTTTTGTGTCAAGTACTTATTTACTTTAGGTGCAGCTTACATAAAATTCCTGTCTTATTGCATTTTCTCTAAAGGCATTAAGGTTGTTCAGATATTCACCCATATGTGTCTTAGCTTGTTTTAGCGTATCTTCTCAGTCTTTAGGCTCCTATCAAACACCCCTCCTCTCATTTCCTTATATTGTCTTTTCCTGCTGCTGCCCACCACATTGTCTATCTATCTCGGCTTTCCTGCCATCATTTAATTTGTTTGATGCTGTTAAGTATTTTTGATTATTTCCTTTGCATGCATTCTTTGTCTGTTTTTGGTTTGATCCTGTCGTTTAACTCATCCCACCACTTTTATATCTCCTTCTTTTCTGATCCAGTCTTATCCAGCTCCTTTCCAAACTTCTTCTCTAGCCATTTCATAAAACTTATATTTTTCAGCAAATAGCTCAGAAATTGGCGGTGCCTATACCCTTTACTTCTCCTGTCCATTTGAAGTTTCATTATTATGGGAAAATGGTCACTTATTATAATAGCATGTGTGATGACCCAGTCCACTCTCTGCATGTCCTGTTTGGTACTATACCACCTACTTAATCTTGCCCCAGTCTGGTATTTTCTGAGTAATAAGTATACTCCCTATTACATTACTGTTCCTCTCTCATAATATCCACCATGCCAAATGTCATCATATATATTTCTAAATGGATTACTTCAGCTTGTAATTTGCTCTTTCTAGGCCCTTCTGATGTATTTGTGTTTTTGCTACTACATTTCAGTCTCCCATCACTATCAGCACACTTTGATACATAGTTATAACATGTCCAAGTAGTCTTCTAATTCCTTCTGTGCTAGTTTTGGGAAGGACAGACCCCACTACTAGCAAAACATGTATGCCTGTCTAACTCTCTTGTATCACCACGTATCTACCTTGTGGACATTTCTGTCCCATCTCCACTTTAAACCCACATTACTACTGTTCATAATCATAACCTCTCTACCCTTAACCCCCTCCAAACATGAGTAACATTCCACCACTTTAGCATGTTAACAATATCTCATTCTCTGTGCTTGCAAGATGTGTCTCCTGTAAAACTATTGTCTATGAATCTGTCATTCGTAAATACTTAAGCACTCCCCTTTTCATATTTAGGCTAACCAGCCCATTAACATTGCATGAAATTATTTACATATATATTGTCTTTATTTGCTCCCTTCCTGCATCTTATACTGCCCTTGCAAGTCTCTTAAACATCCTCATTTTTGTTCTAACATTTTAATCCTTCCTTTTGTATGGGGTGCTGTGCCTGCATAAGGCATTTTTATATAAATAAGTTATTCTAACTGTTAATAACACTATACACATATTAGCATTAACATACTGACAACTTCTTTCCTCTTCTTATCAACAAGTATATGTATCTCTCTCTCTCTCTCTCTATATATATATATATATATATATATCTATATATATCTATATATATATATATATATATATCTATATATATACGGGTCTATGTTGCTTGATCAAAATCACACTATCTCGAACAAGCAACACTGAGACCCATTAAAGTGAAAGTGCACTAGATCAAAAGTGCACTTTCACAAAAGCCGGTTCTCCAAACTGGCAAAAAAAAGCAAAAATAAAACCTGCTTTAAACAGTATTTTGCAGGGACCCAAGTCCCCCTACACCCCCATGTGTGGGTGGGGCTGCACTCCCCCTACTTAAATATACTAATTCCGAGATCGCACTACAGTGGGGAAAAGGATATATTACCTTATCCCCACTGTGATGCGCCTCGGAGAACTGGCTTTTGTGAAAGTGCACTTTCAATTTAGTGCACTTTCGCTTCAATGGGTTCGATCTTCTAGTTGTCGAAAAAGTTAGTTTTCGACAATCAGAAGTAGACCTATATATATATATATATATATATATATATATATATATATATATATATATATATATGTATATATATATATATATATATATATATATATATATATATATCTAAAACGTGTTTTCTTTACCTTTCTGCTTTTTGAGCTCTCACTGCACTTCATCACATTAATAGTTTCCCTGCTTTATCTTCTTCGTGACTTCCCTCAAAATCCCAGTACTTTGTTACCATACTCCCTTCTCTTTTGGTGTTTTTCAGCCTTGTCTAAAATTATTGTCAGCGTCAGCATTTACATTAGTGTTTGAATCCCCTTTCTTTCACCTCCCTGTATTGTTTTCTTTTGTAACTACTTTATGCCTAAATATTGTTGCTTTATACATCTCACTATCTTAAAATACTTGCCAAGCACCCCTCCTATTATTTCCTTAAATTGCCTTTTTTCTACTGTTACCTCCACTTTGTCCTTTGCATGGGTTATGTCTTGCTTCAGCTCTGCCGTTCTACTTATACTTCCATATGCTTGTCACCCCTTGCAATACCCAATGACTATATTTTATTTCCCTCCGGTTTCCACACTTATTGTTGCCTAAAAATTTTAAACAAAATGTTTAGTTTGCAGTAATGCTAAGATAAGTATTACCTTGAGTATTTTCTAGCTATTTCATTTGTTATAACTTGTGTCAGAATAATAGAGAACAATCATTTTAAAGTAGTGAAAATGGAGTGTTGACAAATAGGAAAAGTCATGCACAAATGAATGTGGTTGTTCCATATTTTTCTTGCTGCTGCCACCAAATCTAAATGCATTTGTAGCTGAATAGTCTAGTGTTTCCTGCAAGTTTTGACTAGCAAATATTTTTCAGAGGTGTAAGCTTGTGTAATGGAAAAAAATAAACAAAACTGTCCCTTATAAATGGACAAACTACCAATTTCCAAAACATTCACTAGGCAAAACAACATGCATGCATTACTTTTGTGAGTGGAAATGTATAAATGCATTCAAAAACCTACAATGCATTGTTTTAAGATCCAAGCTCAAAAAACAATTCTGAAAGTGATGTTTTCAAACATTTTAACTATTTTGGCTAAAATTATATTAAAATGAAATATTTCAGACAGAAATTCAAAATGAATCTTTCCATTGCCTTTGTATCAAAAAAGCACATTTTGTTGTTGAATGCTGCATCATCTTTTCCTGTAATTTTCACTAGAAAATAATACATTTTGAAGACCACCATTCTATGGTACAGAAGGAAAATAGGCCAAAATCTTCAGAAGCTGTAGATGTTTTGAAAAACAAAAATCAGTTGTAAAAGAGTTAAACTTCATGACTCTTGTAGGGCCATAAAGTGTTTTGTGAACCATATTCCTGATCAACATCAGACTTCTCGATCATGCTCATTTACAGTAACTGCAGTTTCTTTCACCATTACTTGAGCTCCCACAAAGTACAACCACAATGATTATTCCCT
Organism: Protopterus annectens; assembly: GCF_019279795.1. Lineage (NCBI taxonomy): Eukaryota > Metazoa > Chordata > Ceratodontiformes > Protopteridae > Protopterus > Protopterus annectens. The sequence continues at coordinate 1,079,171,331 of NC_056744.1, read as the reverse complement.
AGTTGATCTTTAACTTCTCCCATCTAGTAGTTGTCTGCATCTTTAGAGGCATACCAGTTTATAGCTTACCAGTTTATATCGTAAAATTCCCACTCCTAATGAGTAGTTCCCTGCTGGAAATTTCAGAATGGGAAAAACGTATTACAAATCATCCTAACAGACTTCCCTGCCCACTGTGCCAAGTTAAGTGTTGCCACCATCCCTTCTCACTCTAACCACAACACTGTAGTAATCTTATATATATCAGACTAAACCTAATAATAAATTATACCATCTTTAGTGATTTTTCATGTAACAATGCAGCAATTACAGTTCTTCAATCAGTCTACAGGATGTGCATATCAGGACCTCCTCTCACAGTCAACTAGTGAATCATTCATAGACCTCCATAATACTGCACTGGTAAATTCTTCCCTGTCAGGCATAAACATATAGTGCACAGTACTGCACTAAACTTACACGGTGGAGTTACAAAATAAAAAAAATGTCTAAATCAAAAGAAAAGTGCAGACAAAGCCCTCAAACTTTACATTACCCATTGCAACAAGGCTAAGGGCAACTACATAGAAAAATATTCAATTAAAACAATCAAAAGAAGCCAAGCTTCATTTGTCATACTATATGCCATCTAGACACATAACCATAATAAGGTCTTCTACAACCTCATCTAAAAAATGAGCAGGATCAAAACTGTAGTGTGCTATTATCTTAAAAGAGCCAAGAGATTTATGTAGCACATTAACATTCAGATTTGGATTAAATTTCAGACCACAAAGGGGAACCCATCCCCTCATCCCTACAGTTTGAACCCACAAGAAATGACTACTAAAATTGTAATTTCTGGATTCAGTGTGGTCAAACCATCATCTCCATGGGAGAGGAAGAGGCACCTGAAAGCTTAAAATTTACATTCAGAAATAGCTTTGTACATCCATTTACACATTCTTAACAGAGCATAAAAAACTGTCTATGCCACTAATATCTGGAAACAAGTTATTGTAGCCCCAATCCACAAAGGAGGCCTTTCTACTGGCCCCAGTAATTACAGACCAATCAAACTCATAAGCACAAGTGATACAGAGAATCATTGTGGAACTTATTCAGACAAACCCATAAACTTTAGTTTCTCCTGATCTAACCCAGAACAGTTTTGTTTCATCATTTTATTTAGTGTGACTGCTGCCCTGATAAAGGTTTATCTCTCCATACAGCTTACCTTGATCAGGCTAAAGCTTTCAGCATTATACCACATTAAAGAATCATATATAAGGTCATCTGAAGGTAAGTGAAGTTGTAATAATGTAGTTCACAATTAGCTACACCATACGCAACAAGTAAGAATAGGAGGATTCTCGACCACTCTGTGTCATCAGTGGAGTCCCTCAAATCTCTATCCCAGCCCTTTTTGGCATCTTTTTTTCTCAAATGTCAAAATGTGACTCCAGTTGTCTGCCTCATCATCTATGCAAAATGTGACACCATTGTCCTTAACTCAGGTGATGCCACCTACATTCAAACAGCACCTAACGTCACATACTAGTAGTATAGTAGAAATAACCTTGCCTTCAGTGTTAAAAAAAGCAGCATTCTGACACTTGGCAAAAAAACACCAACAATTTTATATACAATTGATGAGCAACAGTTAAAAGATGACAAAGCATGAATCCACAGGCAAGCCCGTCTCTTTAATATGCAAGTCAAAACATTCGCCAACAGGCTTCTTCAGGCAACAAGTAAAATCATAAAACTACAGTGTATTTTTAAAACAAACAGATCACATGACAAAAATTAATTAATTACACCTGTTCATGTAAACATTTAAGTATAGGCTTTAAAGTGAAAGCACCATGGTGTATGTGCTCTCATCCAAAAAGACAACGAGCCAGCAAACTGTGACCTGAAAAGAATTTATTAATTAAAGCAGCACAAAAAACAAGTAACCAGACCAGTTTCGGCTGGTAAGGAACATGGCCTTCATCAGTGTAAACATGAAAAATCAAATGATACTGTTTATATATCTGCATCAACACCTTCATTGGTTCATTTAAAATTGCTCATTAAGACCAGGTGGAAATAATCCAGCTAGCTTTACAATCCATTTTTTATCTTTAGAGTCTAGAATGGAATGCCAACCTGTTTTGTTTAATTTATTTCCCTTTACCACGTCAATAATCATAAATGTAAATTTAGCTGATGTGTGTATCATGCAATGTTTATATAATGTATTGTTGGATTTTTTGTTCTTGATATTACTTACATGCTCTGAGATTCTCAGCCTGAGAGGCTGAGATGTTTGGCCAATATAGAAAGATCCACAAGTGCATGTGGCTAAATATACCAGCCAATCATTGCTGCAATTGGCAAAAAATGTTATGTCATACACCATGCCACAGTTTTTGCTTGTAAACTGTTTGGACTTAGATATTTTATCACAGTTTATACAGTGACCACATGGGAAACATCCAATCAAAGGTTCACCTGTAATGGTAGTTTGTGTCACTTGAGACCAGCTTTTATCATGAGAATGTTTGTAATGATTAAAACAGGATGCCAAATTTTTGCCTTTACGAAATGAAAACAGACACCTATCCGGCAACATATTCAATAGCTCCTGATCACACTGTAATATGTTCCAATGTCTGTATATGATGTTAATAAGTACATCTGAATTCCTTGCATATGTGGTGACAAATCTAATGGGTTGTGGGTTATGTTCATCCCATGATTTATAGGTCAACAGATCCTCCCTATTCAATGTATTTGCCCAGTTGCTGGCCCGCAGAACATGTCCCATATGATATCCCCTGGACTTGAATCTCCTAGTCAAATCCTGTCTGTGTTCTTGAAAAGTTGGTTCCCGAGAACAAATGCACCTCATTCATATGTATTGTGATTTGGGGATATTCCTAGCTATATGAGGAGGATGAAGGCTGGATGCATGGAGGACAGTGTTAAATTGAGGATACTTCCAAAAGACCTGCGTACTTAAAGTGTGATCAGGTAATCTATTGATCAAGACATCAAGGAAGGTGAAGGTATCTACATGATGGTTAACTGTAAAATGCAGGCCCCATTTGTTGTCATTCAAATAGGATATAAATTCCAACAAGTAATCCACATCTGTCCTCCATACCATATGTGCTCTCATCCCAAATATCCACCTCATTTCCTCCTTCTCTGTGAGGAGTTTAATATCGCCTCCACACAATGGCACATAAATTACCTTTAAAATCACAAATCTAAAATTATGCGTACTTCTTTCTATAAAATATGTTTATATAATGCATCAGTGATGATCTTCCGCTTTATATCTGAAAGATGGTTACCTATACGCTCCTTAAGCTTTCTGTTTGTCATGCTTATATAGTAACCATCACATGCTCCTGTGGATTCCAGTGCTTTACTTTATTTTAGGAGTCCTTATAGTTGATAGACCTTCATTTGATGCCCATATAGCATCTGCTATTTATGAAGCATTCAGTGTTGCCCACATGATCCTTCACTGGGGTGAAAGCTAGCTGTTATCGAAGAATACTGTAATCTGTGCTGTAACATTCTTGCACACTGTCTCATACAGTTGGAGAAATTACAAAAGATCCCTCACAGGAGAGTGGAAGGTTTTCAAGGCTTGTCTTATAACAACAAATTGCAGCAAATTCACTCTCTCTCTGTCTGTCTTCTCTGTATTTTATTGCCTCCTCAGTAGACCTATGTCTGACATCTAGACCATTAAAGTACCCTTTGACAATATTTTGCTTTGTATAACTTGATGGGATGAACACAAAAGAACACTTTGTCTCATTAAAAATGATCACTGTAAAACATGACAACTCCATATCTCAATTTCTAATGCTTATGGAATAAACTCCTCCTCTCATTTAAACTCATCCCATCAATTTATGCCCTCAGGAAAGAATTGGATGACAACATTGCACCTGCATGTTCTAACAAGGGATCTAGGGCATCAAGCTCCTCAATGGCAGATAGGCCTTGAGCTTGTCCACCAAACCTTTGAACCAACAGTAAACTCTGTCCACAATATAAAGGTCAGTTACTGAGCATTGGTTCAAGGTGAGAGACTGTGTTATTAGATAGTGGGCAAGGAATACGAATTCTAGACACAGAGGAAGTAGCCTTGGACAAGGAGCACTGAAGGTGGGATGAGCAGTGAACAATGAACATAAATTCTAGAGATGGGATGGCATGAAGGAGTTCCTTGATAGGTCAGATTTTAGCAAGAATTCACAAGGTGGGGGAGTAGCTCTAGATAACAAGCACTGAACATAAATTGGAACGGGATGACAGTAAACTTTTTTGGGACACAATTTTTGGTTCTGCATCATGTAGTCTAATGAGTCCTTGTTCAGTTTTGATGCAAAAAGGTGATTTTCATACTTGCTGCATTTTCTAATGTTTCCTTTAAAAGTCATCTTTTGAAATGAAAGTGCTAAATGATAGTGCAGCTGTTTAATGTGAGGTTATTTATTTACATAAATTTGAATTTGATCAATGGTGTAACTTAGATGGCATTTTGCTATGAAGAGATGGTCACCATTTTATATATAGGCTTTGTACTCATTGTACAATTCTTTCTTACAAGGTGATTCTGCATGTGCAATATGAAATATGAAATTATATTAAATTGTGCAGTGATCATAGCATACTTCATGAGACAGGGACCTGGAGAAACTACTGTGAACATTTGGGCTCAGAGGGTTAAGAAAATTCACTTGAGTAAGTTAATCTATCATAACAGCAGATGTGTGAATAGACCACTATTACAGTATCCATAATTATTTAGGATTTATCCTGCCAAAGATACTGGACATCTGGACAATCTGAGTCTTACATTTGCTCTTAGCATGAGAGTATTTTTGGTATAAGATGAACATACGGGCATGATAAAACTCAGTGCTTTCTTGCCCAAACAGGGAGGTTGAAACTTAAAGCTCTAAGGATTCAATGTCATAAGAGCAAATGGAAAGGGATACCCTACTCCAGCCAGAGAAGGTTTAGGAAAAAAAGGATGGGGGATGGCAGGAGGGTGCAAGCACTGCTACAGTGATCTATATGAACATCTGTAGTTATGGTAAGTTAACTTCCACAACCGTACTGTGCTCATTGTTGGATCACTGTTGCAGTACCCATGACTATGTGGGATAATTACCAAAGATTAGTAAGAAAGGGTTATGGAGAGGGGCCAGAGTCTAGGATTTCCTGGAGAATATCTCTAGTGAAACCATCCCTTCCTCCAGAAACTGAGTCAACCTTGTAGAGTGTCATAAAAGTGTGAACTGAAGTAGCTGCTTCTATAATAATCTAGAATCTACCTCTTTCCAAAAGGCTTCAGAAGTGGCCACAGCTCCAATAGAATGAACCTTGACATTCTGATGGAGTGTTTCTGTTGAGGTTGAAGCAAAATTGAATAGCCTTTGACAGCCATCTATAAATGGCTTGTTTGGATGTTGACTGACCTTTTTTGTTACCATCATAAGAAAGAAAAAGGCATCCAGATTTTCTGAAACCTTTAGTTTTGTCCAAGCAGCGTTTTAGAAGTCTATGGACGTCCAGAAGATGAAGAGTCATTGCTCCCTTGCTTTTTTAGTTTAGGGTAGAACACAAGGAGATAAATAGTTACTTTTAAAGTAAATTCAGAAACAACCTTAGGTATAAAGGAAGGGTTGGTTCTAATCCTCACCCTGTCTTTATGAAGCACCAAAAAGTTTGAGTTGATGTAAGGGCCTATAATTCAGATACTTGTCTAGCCAAAGTCAGAGAAATGAGCAAAACAGTCTTCTAAGATAGAAATTTGAGAGAACTGTTTGTAAGTTCTAAAGGAGACAGGTTAATCTCTCCAGAACAGAATTGTGATCACAAGTAGTTGCCACTGTTTTTCTGTGTTGTTTGATATGTAATATCCATTTTAGAAATTGTTTGACTTGATATAAAAAGGAAAGGGGAATCTAGTGGCATACAAGTAAAAATGGCTGTCAGGTGAACCTTAGATGAAGTGTATACTTGGCTGAATTATGCGATTCACACAAGTACAGGAGAACCAGAGGACTCCCCGCTTAGGATAGGTTATGTTCTGTATTGTTGCACCAACTAGAAAAAAGTTTTCCAGTTGACTAAATATGATTTCTTAGTTGTAGGTTTTCTTGCTTTCTTCAATGCCTGTTGCATATCCTCAGAGAAAAAGTTGTTTAAACTGGATGAAAAACCCACCATCCATACAGTTAGAAAGAGGCTTTTGATGTTTGATTGGAATAAGGATCTCTTGTCCTGGGTGAGCAAGTCCACAAGAGTTTTTGGTAATTGCTCCTAGCCAGCTACATGAGAAGAATGAACCATTGTTGGCTGGACCACAAGGCAATTTCCAGTAGCATATTAGGCAAGTCCTACTTGGTCTTCAGATGGACTTTGAATATAAGAGTAAAGGGGAGAAAGCATAAAGGAGCATTCCAATCCATGAGAAAGACAATGCATCTGTCTTTTGGGTCTTTTTGTAATGAGTTCAGGTTTAGAATTGTTCTACCTGTCTCTGTTGAAATGAGAGGCAAACTTATCTTATTGGAGAGTTCCCTGCAGGTGGCATGCACCTAAAAGACCTCAAGGTTTATTGCACCTACTTGTGAAGGTCTATCCTGGATCTGCTCTGAGATTCTGCTATTATTTTCTATTCTGACAGAATGTATTTTGCTTGTATTGTGAAATTTTATTGAATTATCAAATTCCAGGCTATCATGGATAATCTTGTAAAGCTGATAGGATCTATACCCCCCATTTGTTTATATACCACATCTGTGGTGTTGTCTGTTATCATTAACAATGACTCAGGTGTCCACAGTTGATTTAGAACTATTATCATGGCTAGTATTTCATTGAGGTTTTATGTATTTGTATCTGAAATGAGGCGCTCAAATGCTTTTAACCTCGACTACTTAAGATTCCCCATGCAAGGTCTGAGGATCCTGTTGTTGGTGGAAGGGGGAATACTTGCATTTACAAGGACTTGATTGGTTCACCAGCTGAACTCTTTCTTTATAAAATTGAGAACAGGAATGGGAAAGATTAGAGGATGCAGATTGGGCCCACGTGGATTTGAGGAACATCTGTGTTTTTTTCTTGGAGGATTAGAATGTGTAAATAAGCACACTTGAAATCTAGAATGTCCAGGAAAGCTTTGAATGGTGTTGAGGAAAGAAGGTTTGTAAAGTTAGCATTTTGAAGTTTGAGACCAGAAGAAAGTTGCTGAGTTTTGAAAGGTCTAAAATGGGCCTCCAAGTGCCCTTTTTTGTATAAAACAAGAACATCTTGAGTAGATGCTTTTCTTAATTTGGGAATTAGGAAATGGCTTGATTACCCAATTGAAAGAAAGTCTGCAACAACTAGATGTAAAAGATGAATTTGGTTCCTTGGAAGTAGATAGATCTCAGATTGAGTGAGAGGGAATGTCCACTGGAGCTTGTAACTGGGCTAAAAGATGTTTGGAACCCAAAAATCTGAAGTTATTGATTTCCAGAGAGGAAGGCAATCATAAAGACTGCCTATCAAATTGGGAAGAAAGCCAAGGTAGGGAGGGGAAGATGAAGTTATGAGGCAAAGATGGTCATCCTATTTCCTTTTAAAAGGACACTCCTTGAGATCCTTCTTTCTTTTTTGTCATCATGACATTTTTTTTCTTATGCTGCTTTTTGGAAGATCTTTAATGGGTACGTTTAAATTGCCTTTCTAAAGAAGGGCCTTGGGTTGAATGGATATTTTCTTTGGTGCTTGGGAATGGGAGACAAAAGCATTTGCCTGACACCCTGCATCAGTTTACCTCTCTCTTCTAGCTTTTTGAGTACCTTAGATGGTGAATTTCCAAAGAATAATTCTTTGTTACAAGAATTATTTAAATGATGACGATGAACCTTCATATCTTCTGTAAGTTTTCAGTCACACACAGGCATTCCTATACATGACGCAAGGGACGGCTTGCACCTGTCAACCCTGGGATTCCGGATATTGGCTAAGGCTCTTGCCACCCCCATAGTGCCTTTTTTAAGCAAGGCTCAAATTCTAAACCTACCACCCTAGAAAACAAAAATGGGAAGAAACTGAGGGTAATGCTGCTCAATGCCAGAAGTCTAAATCTCAAAATGCATGCACTCGAGGCCCTTCTCAGTATGGAGAACATCGATGTCTGTGCTGTAACTGAAACCTGGTTCAAGGCTCCTGAGAGCACCCCAGCACTATTAGGTTTTACCTCATATCATGCCCCAAAACCCGGACCACACCACAAAAGGAGGGGGTGTATCCATATTCATAAAGGATACCCACACCTCCAGGTTGGTGGCAACACACGAAGCTTCGGAAACCATCCAGGTGCAACTAACCATAGGCAAAACTGCTCTACAAATTGTAGCATGCTACAGGCCACCCTCTCAAACTCAGGAACCCCACACAGCCTTCTTGAAAAATCTGGAGGGTATAAATGTATCTCCAAACACCATCATATTGGGTGACTTCAACTACCCGAATATAGACTGGGAACATTACTCAAGCCCTAACTTTCTAGCCCAACGGTTCCTGGAGTTCATAAATTCAAATGCCATGGAACAGCTAGTCACTGTTCCCATGAGAGGAGAAAATATACTAGATCTCATTATCACAAACATGGGGACAAAATGCTCCACACCGGAAGTATATCCCTCATTGGTGAGATCTGATCATAAACTAATCTAACTGGAAATCCACATCCCCCCACCCCAAACTAAAAAGACCACAGTGAAGAACTTCTCTAAAGCAAACTTCACACTACTCAAGACTGGTGTGGTATCCTTCAAGGCCCCTGAGCCAGTGGAAACCACAACCCAAGCTGGAAGCCCTTACAAATACCTTCTATGAACACCTCCAGGACTGCATGGATCAGGCAATCCCAAATAAAACCAAGACTCTTTCCACAAAGGGCAAACGTCCGGTCTGGTGGACCCCAGCCATTAACAAACTTTACAATAAGAGGAGAAAGCTATTACATGATAGAACAAAATCCATAAAAGGGAAGTCACCCCTGATCATTATCAGTAAAAAAATACGAGCACTCATAAAATCAACTAAGGCCAATTTTGAGAGAAAAATTGCCATGGATTCAAAGGACAATCATAAGGCCTTTTTCAGCTATGTTAGGAACCTGGTTGGAAACTCTCAGATATGCTCAGAATTAGTCCAAAATGATACAAAAATCACTGAACCCACAGACATTGCCAACATACTGGCAGACAGGTTCAGTGCAAACTTCAGCCCCCCCTCCCCCCTAAAGGAGAGATAACTATCCCAGCAGAGTGTAGCCTCCCAGACATCTCAAATGCGCAGGTGAAAGCTGCTCTCTCTAAAGCTAAAAACACAGCATCAATGGGACCAGATGGTGTCCCCGGCTGTGTGCTACATGAGCTAAATGAGGAATTAAACCCGCACATAAGGCAGCTGTTTAATCTCAGCCTTACCACAGGATACGTGCCCAAGGAGTGGCATATGGCAGCTGTGGTCCCACTCCACAAAGGCGGTGCCTCTACGGACCCTGGTAATTACCGCCCCATAAGCTTAACAAGTCTAGTCTGCAAAGCTATGGAGAGGATCATAATGGAGCTCATAAGCAAAGATATAGGGACTTGCAGACATTGGACCCGACCCAGTTTGGCTTCAAGGGCAGATCATGCCTTTTGAACTTGGTCGACTTCTTCGAAACAGTCACCAAGGCCATTGATGAGGGAAAGGCAGTCCATAGAGCCTACCTTGACCTTGCAAAGGCTTTCGACACAATACCCCACTCGGGTATTGTAGAAAAATTTACCAGCTTAAATGTAAACCCATATGTCACAAGATGGGTTGCAAACTGGCTTAAGGACAGAACCCACAGGGTTAGAGTTGCTGGCGCTATGTCAGATTCCAAGACAGTCACAAGTGGTGTCCCACAGGGCTCGGTCCTTGGCCCCCTATTGTTCGGCATCTACTTCTCAGAAGTACAGGCCAACATGGGAGGACTTTGGCTGACAAAGTTTGCAGATGACTGCAAACTGGACGCCATAGTGGAAATTAGATAATTGAACAATTAAACAATTAAACAAATTATTACCTACATAAGGATTTAAAAAGAGGTTCAACACAAGGATCGTCAGTACTCTGAAGATGCCCTGATGTGTGTGGGTGAAAGCGCTTAGTACAATTTTGGTTAAATAAATAAATAAATCGGTGTTCTGCAGTTGTTTCTGGTTCGCCTTTCTTGTTTTACTAGTTCTGGAAGTTTGTTTTTTGTAACATTGTTAGGCTTGTAGTAACTTCTTATGATCCTACAACCAGAACTTTGCGTATGCCTCCCTCACCGAGCAAATTCTGCCTGACAGATGACCTGAAGAGACATGCAGTGTTCTATGGCCACAGTGGCCTCCAAAGGGGGTGGGGGAGTGCAGTAGAGAACCCAGAAGAAGCAGACTGATGGTCCAAAAGCTGACTAAGCACCTCATTGAAATTCTCTGTCTCATACAGCGGTAAAGAGTTAAACGCCCACAATTCATTACTTACCTCTTTAGTCAACTTCTTTTTCTTTTTAGACTGTGAAATCAGATGACATGATTGAATATGACAAATTTCTAAAGTTTTTGTTCTCCAAAAATGTTATAAGAGAGTTGAGCCTACTCCTTACTTGTATTGCTTTAAGCAATGACACCACCAAGTTAAGCAAATCAGTGTAACCTATTAAAAATAACCAGTCTAAAGTAGCATATTGCAAAAAAGCAAATATAGATATAAAATCACTGGAATAATATACATTAACACAAAATCAGATCTAGGTATGTATTCTAAACAGTCACATACAATATCACGACTTGAGGGCTGTATAAAATAAAATTGCCGCCTCACTTACACTACACAGTATGAAAAAAATACTGTAACAACATTGCTGAAACTTCTAATGGTTTACTTATAAACCATAAGATGTAGTTTGTCTCTTTGCTCAAGATTAATAATATATATATATATATATATATATATATATATATATATATATATGAGTCTACTTAATTTCAATAACTGCAGTTAGCATATATGACACTGTGTAGAGTACTGTAAGGCAAGTAAAAGGTATATGCCCTTTTCCCCACTGTAGTGTGATCCGGGAGTTAGTATATATAGTTAGGGGGAGGGGGGCACAGCCCTCCACATTGGGGTGTATGAAGGGCGTAGCCCCCACTTAGTTTGAGTACATATTGTCTTCTGGAGAGAGTTAGTCATTGGTGTTGTAACTATGCATGTCTATTGTTTAAAATGTATTGTTTTGAAGTTTTTGGTAAAATAGAATATAAAACAAACAAGGTGCCCTCCACACCCCCCTAACTATATATACTAACTCCAGGATCGCACTACAGTGGGGAAAAGGGCATATACCTTTTACTTGCTTTACAGTACTCTACACAGTGCCATATATACTAAGTTCATTTCCGTGAAATGAGATTCAGTGAAATGAGGTTTCAATAATTTGTGTTTCCGCGATGTGGTCGGGGTGAAATGAGATTCAACAAAACAGAGTTGACCCATATATATATATATATATATATATATATATATATATATATATAAATATATATATATATATATATATATATATATATATATATATACACATGTGTGTATATATGGGTCTCTACTTGACATTACCGAAATGTCAGTAGACCCACTTTCATATGATGGATACAAAATGAGTGAAATTTCAAATAACTGAAACTTCACAATGCCGAAGCTGAGATGACCGAATGTGTGAAATACCGACTGCAGACTGAGCGAAGAAGGAAGTTTGCTCAGTGCCGCACTCTAGTGTGATCTCAGAGTTGGTATATCTATGTTGCAGGGAGGCACAGCCCCCCCATGGTCAGTGCAGGGGGGCACACCCCCCACAAAAATATAAAACAAGGATTTCCTTACCTTTTCTCGTATAATATAGTGGAGTAATTGTTTAAAATTGTCCCACTATTTCTGTCACTACAATTGCTTTTTAACATCATTTATGCAGGTGAGTAAGCCCCCCTGCAATGGGCTCTGCCCTGTACACCCCTCCACAACTTAAATATACCGAGTCTGAGATTGCGTTACCTTGGGGAAAACTGCATTTTAACATGTATTTTTCTAATACGGCGACTGACTATATGTTAATAACTGCTATTTGGTGTTCTGGGACTCGTTCTTTTCAGTTTTCGCTGTTATGGAATTTCAGTGATCTGGTCTCAGTGATGTGGGTTTCATTTATGTGAGTGTTTGGTCATTCAAAGTAGACCCATATATATACATATATATATATATATATATATATATATATATTTTTTTTTTTTTCTTATGTGTGTTTATGTGTGTATACATATATATATATATATATATATATATATATATATATATATATATATATATATAAAATGTAATTCTTTAAAGATGCTTTGTACAACAAAAATATTAAATTATAGGTCTAGGGTGCCACTAGCCAGCCAGCCAGCCAGCACAGTGTGAAAAAGTCAGTCTCAGAAACTGTATATTTATATATACGTTATATTTCTAATTTTACTCTATAGTTTATAACAAGTATATTTTAAAGCATTTTTTTCTTTTAGTAAGAAAGGAGTAGTACAAAACATTCATTCTTCCAGGGGCAGTTCTAGGTGTCCCAACACTGAATTGTTCAGTCATGGTGTATAACTTGCTGTAAACATTTGAATCTTAACTGTATTTATGAGTTTATTGTACTTGTACTTTATTTTTTATGTTCTATACTGTAATTATGTGTAGGCTCTTGTTTATATGTTTGCCTTTGGCTCAGTCATGGCTGAAATTGGTCCTTTGACTAGCTAAATTACCTAGTTAATAACTATTAAGTAAATAAGTATATTCCTGGAACACATATGGGCAGGCAAACAAGGCTTGCCATTTATTTTACTTTTTATGCATTCCTTAGGATGAAAAAGGGAAGGGGCTCTCAGATACAGACTTGTGTGCGGAGGGTGATACATTCATGTTTGAAGGCCATGACACTACATCGAATGGCATTTCATGGATCCTGTACTGCTTGGCTGCGTACCCAGAACACCAGACAAAATGTAGGGAAGAGATCCTGGAAGTTCTTGTTGGAAGAAACACAGTGGAGTGGTGAGAATTATCCCTCACTTTTATTTTTTTTTCTTTTAACAGCAGTAGCTTTATTAACAATAAAATGAACAGTGTTGCTGTTATTGTTTATTCATTTCATTAAGTATGACTCTTCTTTTCCTCATGGACTTTATCACACCAGGCCTGTATGTCAACAACTTCTTTAACTTCTTGTAAATGAATATTCATTTTATTTTAGTAATGCTATCTGTCCATCATAGCCTTTTGCCTTCAGTCTTTCCTACCTTCAGTATCTTCTCTACCAAATCCCATCTTAACATTATGTGCTCAATGTATATTTGAATTTTAGTTTTACTATCAGACCTTCCCCTAAACAGTCAGGGTTTATTTCCTTAAGCATAGCTACCAGAACTGCAGGGCATGCCTTCCTCCCCCACAGTCAAGAAAATGTGTCCTTGTTGCTCTCACTGTCCTAAGTGCTTTAACTTTGAAAGGAAAGACACAGAATAGCATGCAGTATCAGCATTCAGCTCCCCCTTTATTACAGTATGACTTGTTTGTGGCTACTGTTTTATTTTCACTTAAAAAGAATTAAGTGAAAAAAAATTGAGCAATGCCATCTGTTGCATTTGCCCCCTTGCTTGGTGAACACTAGTAACAGCCAGGTCCTGGGCAATATGTTACATTTTGAGGGTGTAGATTCTTCCTTTTTCAGCTTTTAGGTAGCTAAACTAAAAGCTGTCTTTACCAGTTCCAATATAATACCTGGATGATGGATCAAAAGCCACCTTTAAGATCAAGCTAAATTTCAAGTGATGATAAGTTGTTTTCAGATATTTTCTCCAATAGTCACAAAACGGGTAGTTTGTGCAAATGGAACTAAAATTGTTAATTTTTTAATACAGTTTGATTACTTTTGTATAATGTAAATTTGCCTATATTATGTGATAATTCAATAAAGGTGTTTAAAAAAGGCAAAAAAGGATTACTTCATAAATGTTTAAAGTGTAGCAACAGCATTTTGTGTACAATATAATTACTTGTATTGCTTTAAGCAATGACACCACCAAGTTTAGCAAATCAGTGTAACCTATTAAAAATAACCACTCTAAAGTAGCATATTGCAAAAAAGTAAATATAGGTATAAAATCATTGGAATAATATACATTAACACAAAATTAGATCTTGGTATGTATTCTAAACAGTCACATACAATATCATGAATGAGGGCTGTATAAAATAAAATTGTAATAATGTTTTAAATGGCTTGAAATCAAACTGAGTTTCAGGTGAAATGGGGTTAGAGTGAAATTACAGCTGTAGCATTTACTTTTCAGGTGTTTTAAAAAAACAATGTAACTTGGTATATAGAGGGATCTCTGTTTATTGAAGTGTTTGTGTGCCGAATATACCAGATGAAGTTATGCAAAACATGCAGTTTTTCAGTTAAAAGATTGTAAGGTGTGATTTAACTATTGCAACAAAATTACCAAGTTATGTCTTTGTTATTGCAGATAAGAATTAAATTAACTTATTCAATCATATGGAATCTGTGTATGTTTGTATGTGTGTGTGTGTGTGTGTGTGTGTGTGTGTGTGTGTGTGTGTACATGTGTGTGTGTGCGTGTGTGTGTATATATATATATATATATATATATATATATATATATATATATATATATATATATACACTAATAATCAACTCAGTCGTTAAATTATAGATATTATGTATGTATATAGCTGTGGTTAAAACAAGCAATATTCCTAACAGAATGAGGAAGGATGATTAAATGGTTTGGGGAGACATAGGACATGGAGATGGGACTGTTGCAGTTGACTAAAAACTGTGGCACACGAGTAGTAGGTATGAATTCAGAGAGTAATGCAGTGTTTTAATGATGATACAGTGAAAAGAATGTGTGGAGAGCAGGGCTTATGGAGACTGCATTGATGTTAGGTGACTTTCCTGGTAGGTGTGCATGACTGACAATTTGAGGGAGTGTGGGAATCAAGAAGGTGCAGAGGATGGCTGGATTTGCATAAAACAGTTACAATTAAGATTGGGGGGGGTATCTCGTTATTAACCAGAAAACCTGCAAAACTAGGAGAGTAGGATTATACACTGGGTGAAGCACAGGAAGTGCTAATATTAATCAGGAAAGCTTTGTGATAGGAGCAGCTAAAGGAGATGATCATTGAATACAGGGAAGGTAAAGGTGTGTGAGCAACTGTCTACTGGACCCGCTACAAGATGTAGTTCAAGTTTGGATGAGATCTAATGTCTGTGATTATTTCAGTCTTGGCAACCAGATGTGAGAGCAAAACAGGAAACCATTTTAGTGTCTGTGTTCAACCAATCTATCTACCACAAGAGGAGTGGTTTCTGGCCCAGAATTTGTAGTATATTGGCTGTTTGGGCAGTTTTTCCATCTCTTTCAACTTTCTGGTTTAAAAGCCCACATTTGTGTTTTTCCTACCTTTCCTGTAGCTAGTCTAGTCCCGATACAGATTTGCTGCCTCCAGGACTGTATGTAACCTTCTGAGCCAACCAAGCCTTTCTGTGTTGGAAGGAAGCCTTCTAGCTTATCAGTGGGAGTGGTAAGCACTAGGTAGCCTATTTACCACAAGAGGAGTGGTTTCTGGCCCAGAAATTGTAGTTTATTGACAGTTTGGGCAGTTTTTCCATCTCTTTCAATTTTCTGGTTTAAAAGCCCGCGTTTGCACTTGTTTCCCTTCTTTCTTGTAACTAGTGAAGTCCAGATACAGATTTGTTGTATCCAGGACTGTTTGTAAGCTACTGAGTGGTGCCAAAGTCTGCTCTTCAATTTTTCCCTTAGATCTACTAGTTCTCTCCTCTCCTGCACTTTTATTAGCTTATTAGTCTAGCACTTTACCAGACTTATTGTAGCAATTATTGTAGCACACAAAAGTGCTACCAGCACTAAACGTTCTACAGGGAAACAGCTTCAGTACTTACCACCCCTCCAGGCATGTCTAAAGGTCAGTTCCCTGTGCTTTCTCCTATTAACCTGGTGAACTTGGGCATCCTGAGGCAATGTAGCAACTGCCTCATGTACACTGACAACCCTCTCCTCTTACCTCCCAACACTCAGACTTGTGAGAGATGTACTTATAGGGCCAAATTGGAAGCCACGCACACTCTAGCCAAGACCGGAATAGCTGGTCAAGAGGAGAAGGTCAACACTTGCACCACACCACATGGAACAAATAGCCCTGCAGAACACATACCAGCACTGCCTTCACATAAAAACACAAACCGCACACCTACCTTCATGGAGGCTCTCAATAAAAATCTACCCAAACAGCTACCCAAACAGCAGAGACCTGCTCTTTCTGTAACTAGTGAAGTCCAGATACAGATTTGTTGTATCCAGGACTGTTTGTAAGCTACTGAGTGGTGCCAAAGTCTGCTCTTCAATTTTTCCCTTAGATCTACTAGTTCTCTCCTCCTGCACTTTTACTAGCTTATTAGTCTAGCACTTTACCAGACTTCTTGTAGCAATTATTGTAGCACACAAAAGTGCTACCAGCACTAAACATTCTACAGGAAACAGCTTCAGTACTTACCACCCCTCCAGGCATGTCTAAAGGTCAGTTCCCTGTGCTTTCGCCTATTAACCTGGTGAATTTGGGCATCCGGAGGCAATGCAGCAACTGCCTCATATACACTGACAACTCTCTTACCTCCCAACACTCAGACTTAGAGATGTACTTAGGGCCAAATTGAAGCCACACACAGCCAAGACCGGAATAGCTGGTCAAGAGGAGAAGGCCAACACTTGCACACACCACATGGAACAAATAGCCCTGCAGAACACACACCAGCACTGCCTTCACATAAAAACACAAACACACCTACCTTCATGGAGGCTCTCAAAAAATCTACCCAAACAGCAGAGAGACCTGCTTCTTTCTTGTAACTAGTGAAGTCCAGATACAGATTTGTTGTATCCAGGACTGTTTGTAAACTACTGAGTGGTGCCAAAGTCTGCTCTTCAATTTTTCCCTAGATCTACTAGTTCTCTCCTCTCCTGCACTTTTACTAGCTTATTAGTCTAGCACTTTCCAGACTCTTGTAGTGTAGCACACAAAGTGCTACCAGCACTAAACATTCTACAGGAAACAGCTTCAGTACTGCTCCAGGCATGTCTAAAGGTCAGTTCCCTGTGCTTTCGCCTATTAACCTGGTGAATTTGGGCATCCGGAGGCAATGCAGCAACTGCCTCATATACACTGACAACCCTCTCCTCTTATCTCCCAACACTCAGACTTGCGAGAGATGCACTTATAGGGCCAAATTGGAAGCCACGCCTCTAGCCAAGACCGGAATAGCTGGGCAGAAACGCACTTGACCACATGGAACAAATAGCCCTGCAGAACACATACCAGCACTGCCTTCGCAACACAACACTACCTTCATGGAGGCTCTCAATAAAAATCTACCCAAACAGCAGAGACCTCCAGGGCAGAAACGCACTTGACCACCACAACACAACACTAACCACGAGACACATAACTCTCCTAAACAATGTGACACTCAACCAAAGCCCCTAAGGCAAAACAGCATGCCCAACACACTAGTCATAGGTGACTCGATAGTGAGGCACACTGATGTTCCACTCACTAGGTTGAATAAGGAGAAAGTAACTGTCAGCTGCCTGTCAAGCACCAGGATCTGCCACATAACGCACACACTCAGGTCCCTCAACAACAGGTACAAATATGACTCTATCATTGCACATGTGGGTGTGAATGACCTGAAACATACCTCCCTGGACTACATGAAAAGAGACATAGAGGAGTTGATTATGTAGCCCAGGCGGGTATGATCCTAGCCCTGAGCAGCATCCTACCATCACCCAGAATGATACCACAGTACAAGCAGAAAATGATTGATTTCAACAACTGGCTACGTTTCTGGTGTCATTCTAAGGGGATCCAGTATCTGTTTGCCTGGGATGACATGATTGACAGACCTTGATGCTTTTCCAGAGATGGCCTGCATCTGTCACCCCTGGGCTTCCGGATACTGGCCAAGGCTTTTGCCATCCCTGTAGTGCCTTTTTTAGGTTATGTTCCAAAGACCAAATTACCACCCTAACAGCTACAAGCAAATGCAATCTGAGGGTCATGCTGCTCAAAGCCTAAATCTCAAAATGCACTCGCTCGAAGCACTCCTTAAAATGGACAACATTGAAATTTGTGCCATAACAGAGACCTGGTTCAAGGCAGCGGAAAGCACCTTTGTACTACCAGGCTATAACTCATTCAACACCTTTCGGCCCCAGAACTTGAACTGAAGCTCGAAAGGCAGTGGTGTTTCCATATTCATAAAGGATGCACACACCTCCAGACTGGTAGCCCAGCATAACGCATCTGAGATACTTCAGGTGCAGCTAGCACTGGGTAAAACAGCGATTCAGGTTGTAGCCTGCTATAGATCCCCAACCATGTCCCAAGACTCACATTCCATGTTCTTAAGCACCCTGGAGAATATTAGGATTCAACCTAACACTCTCACTGGACTTCAACTACCCCTCCATTAACTGGGAAAACTACTCATGTTCCAATACACTTGCCCAACGTTTCCTGGAATTCATTAATTCCAATGTCCTGGACCAGCTCGTTCTTATTTCCACTAGCGGTAGCAACATCCTTGACCTGGTCATTACTAACATGTGTGACCATTGCTCTACACCAATAGTCAGCTCCTCCCTGGTTAGATCTGACCACAAACTAATCACCATGGAAATCCACCCCCCCCCCCACAAAGGTAACCACCATGAAAACCTTCTCCAAAGCTAACTTTGGGCTGCTAAAAACAGAGGTGGCTAACTTCACAGCACCCATGCAAATCGAGATCAGTTGTGAAAATTACTGAACCTACACACATTGCCAACATACTGGCTGACAGGTTCAGTGCAAACTTCTCCCCCCAAATGGAGAGATATCTATTCCAGAGGCTTGTAGCCCCCCCAAACGTCTCCAACGCCCAGGTGAGAACTGCCCTCACTAAGGCAAAAATGCAGCATCCATGGGACCGATGGTGTCCCGCTGTGCTTCACGAACTCAACGAGGAATTAAACCCACAGTTAGGACAGCTGTTCAATCTTAGCCTCACCTCAGGATACGCACTCAAGGAGTGGTGCAGCACTGTGGTCCCACTTCATAAGGCGGTGCCTCCACAGACCCTGGAAATTACCCCCATTAGCTTGACAAGCCTTATCTGCAAAGCCATAGAGAGGATCATAATGGAACTCATAAATAAAGACATAGGAACTTGCAGACTTTGGATCCAATCCAGTTTGGCTTTGTCAAAGGCAGATCCTGCCTCTTAAACTTGGTTGACTTTTCGAGACAGTCACCAAGGCCATTGATGAGGGAAAGGCAGTCCATACAGCCTACTACCTCGATGAAAGGCCTTCTGATACCCCACCCAGGTATCATCGAAAAACTCATCAGCTTGAATGTAAAACCCATACATCACAAGATGGTTGAAAACTGGCTAAGGGACAGAACCCACAGGGTCAGAGTTGCTGGAGCCATGTCAGACTCAAACTGCAAATTGCCCCAATAGTCTAGTCCAGATACAGATTTGCTGTCTCCAGGACTGTATGTAACCTTCTGAGCCAACCAAGCCTTTCTGTGTTGGAAGGAAGCCTTCTAGCTTATCAGTGGGAGTGGTAAGCACTAGGTAGCCTATTTACCACAAGAGGAGTGGTTTCTGGCCCAGAAATTGTAGTTTATTGACAGTTTGGGCAGTTTTTTCATCTCTTTCAATTTTCTGGTTTAAAAGCCCGTGTTTGCACTTGTTTCCCTTCTTTCTTGTAACTAGTGAAGTCCAGATACAGATTTGTTGTATCCAGGACTGTTTGTAAGCTACTGAGTGGTGCCAAAGTCTGCTCTTCAATTTTTCCCTTAGATCTACTAGTTCTCTCCTCTCCTGCACTTTTACTAGCTTATTAGTCTAGCACTTTACCAGACTTCTTGTAGCAATTATTGTAGCACACAAAAGTGCTACCAGCACTAAACATTCTACAGGGAAACAGCTTCAGTACTTACCACCCCTCCAGGCATGTCTAAAGGTCAGTTCCCTGTGCTTTCTCCTATTAACCTGGTGAATTTGGGCATCCTGAGGCAATGTAGCAACTGCCTCATATACACTGACAACCCTCTCCTCTTACCTCCCAACACTCAGACTTGTGAGAGATGTACTTATAGGGCCAAATTGGAAGCCACGCACACTCTAGCCAAGACCGGAATAGCTGGTCAAGAGGAGAAGGCCAACACTTGCACCACACCACATGGAACAAATAGCCCTGCAGAACACATACCAGCACTGCCTTCACATAAAAACACAAACCGCACACCTACCTTCATGGAGGCTCTCAATAAAAATCTACCCAAACAGCAGAGACCTGCAGGGCAGAAACGCACTTGACCACCGCAACACAACACTAACCATGAGACACATAACTCTCCTAAACAATGTGACACTCAACCAAAGCCCCTAAGGCAAAACAGCATGCCCAACACACTAGTCATAGGTGACTCGATAGTGAGGCACACTGATGTTCCACTCACTAGGTTGAATAAGGAGAAAGTAACTGTCAGCTGCCTGTCAAGCACCAGGATCCGCCACATAATGCACGCACTCAGGTCCCTCAACAACAGGTACAAATATGACTCTATCATTGTACACGTGGGTGTGAATGACCTGAAACATACCTCCCTGGACTACATGAAAAGAGACATAGAGGAGCTCTTGGATTATGTAGCCCAGGCGGGTATGATCCTAGCCCTGAGCAGCATCCTACCATCACCCAGAATGATACCACAGTACAAGCAGAAAATGATTGATTTCAACAATTGGCTACGTTTCTGGTGTCATTCTAAGGGGATCCAGTATCTGTTTGCCTGGGATGACATGATTGACAGACCTTGATGCTTTTCCAGAGATGGCCTGCATCTGTCACCCCTGGGCTTCCGGATACTGGCCAAGGCTTTTGCCATCCCTGTAGTGCCTTTTTTAGGTGGTGTTCCAAAGACCAAATTACCACCGTAACAGCTACAAGCAAATGCAATCTGAGGGTCATGCTGCTCAAAGCCTAAATCTCAAAATGCACTCGCTCGAAGCACTCCTTAAAATGGACAACATTGAAATTTGTGCCATAACAGAGACCTGGTTCAAGGCAGCAGAAAGCACCTTTGTACTACCAGGCTATAACTCATTCAACACCTTTCGGCCCCAGAACTTGAACTGAAGCTCGAAAGACAGTGGTGTTTCCATATTCATAAAGGATGCACACACCTGCAGACTGGTAGCCCAGCATAACGCATCTGAGATACTTCAGGTGCAGCTAGCACTGGGTAAAACAGCGATTCAGGTTGTAGCCTGCTATAGATCCCCAACCATGTCCCAAGACTCACATTCCATGTTCTTAAGCACCCTGGAGAATATTAGGATTCAACCTAACACTCTCATACTGGACGACTTCAACTACCCCTCCATTAACTGGGAAAACTACTCATGTTCCAATACACTTGCCCAACGTTTCCTGGAATTCATTAATTCCAATGTCCTGGACCAGCTCGTTCTTATTTCCACTAGCGGTAGCAACATCCTTGACCTGGTCATTACTAACATGTGTGACCATTGCTCTACACCAATAGTCAGCTCCTCCCTGGTTAGATCTGACCACAAACTAATCACCATGGAAATCCACCCCCACAAAGGTAACCACCATGAAAACCTTCTCCAAAGCTAACTTTGGGCTGCTAAAAACAGAGGTGGCTAACTTCACAGCACCCATGCAAATCGAGATCAGTTGTGAAAATTACTGAACCTACACACATTGCCAACATACTGGCTGACAGGTTCAGTGCAAACTTCTCCCCCCCCTCCCCCCCAAATGGAGAGATATCTATTCCAGAGGATTGTAGCCCCCCAAACATCTCCAACGCCCAGGTGAGAACTGCCCTCACTAAGGCAAAAAATGCAGCATCCATGGGACCGGATGGTGTCCCCGGCTGTGTGCTTCACGAACTCAACGAGGAATTAAACCCACAGTTAGGACAGCTGTTCAATCTTAGCCTCACCTCAGGATACATTGCCCAAGGAGTGGTGCACGCGACTGTGGTCCCACTTCATAAGGGCGGTGCCTCCACAGACCCTGGAAATTACCGCCCCCATTAGCTTGACAAGCCTTATCTGCAAAGCCATGGAGAGGATCATAATGGAACTCATAAATAAAGACATAGGGAACTTGCAGACTTTGGATCCAATCCAGTTTGGCTTTGTCAAAGGCAGATCCTGCCTCTTAAACTTGGTTGACTTTTCGAGACAGTCACCAAGGCCATTGATGAGGGAAAGGCAGTCCATACAGCCTACCTCGACCTGGCAAAGGCCTTCGACACAATACCCCACTCAGGTATCATCGAAAAACTCATCAGCTTGAATGTAAACCCATACATCACAAGATGGGTTGCAAACTGGCTAAGTGACAGAACCCACAGGGTCAGAGTTGCTGGAGCCATGTCAGACTCAAAGCCTGTCACAAGTGGTGTCCCACAGGGCTCAGTCCTGGGTCCACTCTTGTTCGGATCTACTTTTCTGAAGTACAAGCAAACACAGGAGGGTTATGGCTGACAAAGTTTGCAGATGACTGCAAATTAGCCATAGTCGAAAACACATCTGACACAGATATCCTCCAGAAGGGCCTCACAGAAACGGATAACTGGTGCCAGAGCCATGGCCTGAAGTTAAACGCCAAAAAATGCATAGTCATACCCTTCGGGAAAAACAAGGTTACCCCTAGCTACCATATAGGTGGCAATCCACTGAGCACAGAAAAAGTCATCAGGGATCTGGGGACCCAGGTTGACAGTAGCCTTCGCTTGACACTCATGTTGCTAAAGTAGTTAGGAAAACTTTCTATAACGCCCACCTGATCATGAAGGGATTCACATCTAGATCAAGGGAGGTCATTGTCCCCCTGTACTCATCACTCATTAGACCTATGATTGAGTACAATGCCCCATTCGGAATGTATCTGACCAGACACCTGCTGCAGCTTGAAAGGACCCAAGGCTGCCTCACCAAAAGGATAAAGGGTCTCAAAATATGTCTTATGCTGCCCAACTGAAAGAACTCCAGCTCTATTCAGTCTCATACCGCTTGCTCAGAGGTGACCTGTGCCTGACATATAAGGCCATGTCAAATCCAGATTTGATGAATATGTTTCACCTCAAAAATCTAGATCCCTCAGAACCACAAGGGCGGGAGACTTAAACCTTGACACGGTTATAAATAGAACGCGGCTGGAGGGACAGATTCATCACCCAGAGACTCCTGTGCTGTGGAACAAAATCCCGGCACATGTGAGGCAGAGCACCTGCTGGCCTTGTTCAAGAGGAATCTTGACCAATGGATGGGAGATATACCCCAGGGATTACTTCAGTGTCACTGCTTGACAGAGGCACAGCAAAATGATAGGCATAGTTTTTATTCAACCAAAGGGTGTGAAAGCCACATAACTATGGGCTAGGCTTATAAATGCCCTTGGGCAGATAGCCTAGTATGAACCTATGAACCTATGAACCTATGAACCTATGACTGATGAATCATACACCAATGCACTGTACGAACACGTACACAAATGCATGTATCTCGCCATACCCAATAGAACCAAGATGCTCTCCTCCAAAAAAAGGAAGCCAGTCTGGTGGTCCCCTGCCATAAACAAACTACAACAGAAGGAAGAAACTGATGCGGAATAAGGTGAAGTCCCAAGACTGGAAACCCCCCCCCCCTTATCAGCCTCAACAAAAAGTTGAGATCCCTCATCAAATCCTCTAAAGCTAGCTATGAAAACAGAATTGCAGCAGATAGTAAAGACAACCACAAGGCCTTCTATATTTATGTAAAGAATTTTCATGGCTATACCCAGATTTGCTCTGAGCTATTGCACAATGGTACCTCCTATACCGAACCAACAGATATTGCCAATATACTAGCCATCAGATTCAGTGCCAACTTTACCCCTCTCTTCCCCCCCCAAGGGACCAGTCACAATACCAGTAGATTGCTAGGTATCTAGTATTACTGATACACAGGTTAAAACAGCACTGTCTAAGGCCAAGAATACAGCTTCTATGGGACCTGACAATATCCCTGGCTGTGTTCTACATGAACTACTGAGTGAACTGGCACCTCGCCTGTGTACCCTGTTCAATCACAGCCTCACCTCAGGCTTTGTTCCTATCAAATGGTGCACAGTTACAGTCATCCCTCTCCACAAAGGAGGAGTGACAGCAGACCCTGGGAACTATCGCCCCATTAGCCTGATGAGTCTGATATGCAAAGATATGGAACACATCATCATGGACCTAATAAACAAGGATATAGGGAATCTCCAAACTCTGGATCCCACACAGTTTGGTTTTGTGAAGGGTAGGTCATGCTTGCTTAACTTGGTCAACTTCTTTGAGTTAGTCACCAGAGCTGTGGATGAAGGCAATGTGGTTCATATAGCCTACCTTGATCTGGCCAAGCCTTTGATACCATTCCCCACTCATAAATCATAAAAAAACTCACTAAGCTAGGCATCAACCCCTACATCACTAGGTAGGTTGCAAGTCAGACTGCCGACCAGTCACAAGTGGAGTCCCACAGGGTTCATTCCTGGGTCCTCTCCTGTTTAGTATCTACTTCTCTGAAGTCCACGCCAACGCAAAGGGACTCTGGCTGACAAAGTTCGCAGATGATTGGAAGTTGGCAGCTATTTATTAACTCCCCGAGTGAGGCCAATGACTGGTGTCAGAACCATGGCCTTAAGCTCAATGTCAAAAAATGTGTTGGCATCCCCTTTGGGAATAACCCGATTCCAATGAATTACCACATTGATGGTAGTCCACTGAACACAGAAGGTATTATACGAGATCTGGGAACACAGGTTGACAGCAACCTCTCTTTCAACCACCACATTGCACTGTGGTCAGAAAGTCCTTCTATGTGGCACTATCTCATTACTAAGGGTTTTGCATCCAGGAAGAAAGAGGTCATTGTCTCCCTCTGCTCTTCCCTCAATCCTTGCCAATCATTGAGTACAATGCCCCATTTGACATGCATCTCACTAAACACCTGCAACAACCGGAGAGGCCGCAAAAGTACCTCACAAAGAGGATCCTAGGCTTCCTGTATGGACAGACTAAAAAAATCAGACTATTCTGTGTCTCATATTGCCTCCTTAGAGGTGATCTCTGTTTGACTTACAAAGCCATGTCGGACCCAGCTATGTTAGAAATGCTACATCTAAATAAATCAGAATCCCTCTGCATCACACACTCCAGAGACCTCAACCTCATTACTACCATCAACAGGACATGTGGGAGGGACAGGTTCATAACCCAGAAACTGCCGATGCTCTGGAATAAACTTCCCATACATGTCAAGCATAGCACCTCACTAGCCCTCTTCAAGAAAAATCTTGATGAGTAGTTGGGAAATAGAAAGTTCACCCCAGGGATCACTCCAGTGGCTCTACTTGATAGAGGCACTGGGAACTAAAGACTGGTGACACAATGCCAGGGCACTTCTATGGGCTAGGCTTGTAAAGGCCCTAGGGCCATTAACCTAGTACACACCAATGAACCTATGAATGTATTAGTGTTAATGAGGTTCCCTGGTTTGGTTCTCAGCTGGGGTTCCTTCTGTGGGGGCCTGTCTATCCTCCCTGTGCTCGCATGGATTTCCTCTGAGTGCACTGGTTTCCTCCCACATTCTAAAGGCATGCACTAGGTGAAATGGACATTCTAAACTGGCCATATGTATTAGTGTGCATGTGAGTGTGTAGTATGGAAGAACAATTGTAGCAAGGCTAGACATCCAGTGGTGTGGAACTTGGCTCTAGGTGACAGTTACTGCTGAAGTGACACCCCAACCCCATGTGCAAAAATGGGATCAAGATGTTGCAGATGGATGGATGTTTGGACTGGTTAAATACTAGGCTTTCTTATCTTTGTTGATAAGTTGTTTTGTTATGTTTCTTAGTTGTCTATATGTTAGTAAAGTGGGAGCTGTTTAATATTTCGTCCAGACCTTCCATACTTTCTCTGTTTGTTTCATGAGTTGTTTCTGTTAAGGATAGACATGGGGTTGAGCTGGCTTTGACTTTTTTTATTCCGAGGGGGAGGCTAGAGTGTTTAGAACACCTAGTAAGATATTGAACTCAGAGACATCATCATCTGTGGAGAGTCTTTAGTGACTCCCAGTGAAGAAATGTAGTGTATTAGTAAAATTATCTTCATGAAAGGTAGTAAGTTTTCATACCAGGCTGTAATGAAGTGCTTTGGAGCTGTATCTTTGGTACCTTATTGTGTAGATTGGTAAGTAATCACTTAAGCGGTCTAGCAAATGTCCATGGGATGGCATTTTATATGGAGAGGATGTTACCATCCAGTTGAGGGTTGAATGTCTGTCTGTGGCTTTGATATATCTAGTTGGTGTGGTTATAAGTTGGTCTAACTTGTACAGCTGTACATTGTTGGTTTGATTTTTCAAGTTGTATGGTTAGCCAGTCTATACTAACATCAACCAATGTTATGGTTTCAGAAGGAATATTTGAGGAGAATATTTTCCAGTGTTTCAGCATTGTTACTTGAGGATATGTATGCACCCATGATGGTGATTGTCTTGTGAGTGTTTAGTTTTAGTATGGTTAGAATTTTGAAGTTAGAGAACGTTGGCAGGGTGTGGGAGGAAAACAGAGGCGTCTAATGTGTTTTTGTAGAAAATGGTGACACCGACAGCTTTTCTCTTGGCTCTGTCTAATCTGATAATATTATAGCCTGTGTGGACAATTTCTTCATTTGTTTTTTCCTGGTATAGTCATTTTTCTGTGACAACCAAGATATCCTAAGTGTGTATTGCTCTCCATGCATGGACTTCTTGAAGTTTGTTATAAATATTTTGTAAGTTGGCTTAGTATGTATGAAGGTCGGTGGGGGAGGGGTGACTGTAGATGGGGTCGTAATGATAAAGGAACAGATGGGGAATATGCAGTTTGATGCCTGTATGGGCTGAGTTGGGCCTGAGTTTGGGTGGATATCACCAC
Organism: Protopterus annectens; assembly: GCF_019279795.1. NCBI lineage: Eukaryota > Metazoa > Chordata > Ceratodontiformes > Protopteridae > Protopterus > Protopterus annectens. The sequence continues at coordinate 1,079,144,068 of NC_056744.1, read as the reverse complement.
TAAGTTTTATGGTTATGCAGATATGATGGTACGGGTAGAGGACTTTTTGTTTGATTTTATGTTTAATACCAAATTTGTAAGTAAATGGCTTGTTTTTGATAATTGTATTTGCACAGTAGAATATATGAGTGCTGAAAAAGATAGGATGTGATTGGGAGATGAGATTCAGAAGTATTTGACACGGAGGGCATGATATAAGAGTTTTTTTCGGAATTGTGAGGGTAATAGTTGTTGGTAGGATGTTAAGTGTGTAAGCAATAGAAGAGGTACTAGTGCGAGTAAATGTAGGAGAAACATGTTTCTGAAATGTTAGAAATAGAAGGTTTTGAAAGAAATCGGATAGGAAGTAGGAAGGGATTATTTGAGATAAGTGGAAGGTGAAATGTAGAATAAAAGATTGTGTTTAGTCTGTAGGCTTAAATATTTGGGTGTTTAAGGTTACAGTTGTGGGGAAATATGGATATGAATGAGGATGGATTTATATGGTGAGGAGTCTGTTAACAGTGTAGAATAGGCATGGTAAGGAAGGCTAGCAAGGAAAAAGCTGTAATTTAACTGTGTATGGAGGTGGAGAGATTAAGGATAGAGGAGTATAAGCAGTTTAGAGAGATACAGGAAGGTTGAGAGATATTACAGTGGAAAAGGTGAGAGGTACATATTAATCTGATTGTAGTATGTGAGAGAAGATTGCAGGAATGAAAGGAAGTTTTGCTCATGAATGACATAAAGGTACAGTTGGGATGGAGTCTGAGTAGGAGAGGATATAGTGCAAAGCAGTATGGGATAGTGGAGAAAGGTTGTTGGCAAAGATGCTAAGTCTTAGATGGAAGTAAGGAAGAGGACAGTACAAGCAGGGGTGTTTGATAGCAGTAAAGTCATTTGGGAAAATGTAATGAGTACTTGGAAAAGAAAGAATAAATAACCGAAGATTATGGGAACAGATGATTAAAGGAGATGAGGTAATAAAACTGGATGAAGCTAAACAAACTTTTAGGTTAGTAAACTTTAATCAACTTTACATATGCAGGTATGATGTTACAGATGAAGGAGGATATGTATAGGCTGGATAGTAAATTTGTTAAACCACAAATAGTTGATTTTATAATTGAGGCCAGGTTTTACCTCATATCATGCGTTCCGGCCCCAAAACCCGGACCACACCACAAAAGGAGGAGGTGTATCCATATTCATAAAGGATACCCACACCTCCAGGTTGGCGGCAACGCACGAAGCTTCGGAAACCATCCAGGTGCAACTAACCATAGGCAAAACTGCTCTACAAATTGTAGCATGCTACAGGCCACCCTCTCAAACTCAGGAACCCCACACAGCCTTCCTGAAGACACTGGAGGGTATAAATGTATCTCCAAACACCATCATATTGGGTGACTTCAACTACCCGAATATAGACTGGGAACATTACTCAAGCCCTAACTTTCTAGCCCAACGGTTCCTGGAGTTCATAAATTCAAATGCCATGGAACAGCTAGTCACTGTTCCCACGAGAGGAGAAAATATACTAGATCTCATTGTCACAAACATGGGACAAAATGCTCCACACCGAAGTATATCCCTCATTGGTGAGATCTGATCATAAACTAATCTCACTGGAAATCCACATCCCTCCCCACCCCAAACAAAAGACCATAGTGAAGAACTTCTAAAGCAAACTTCACACTACTCAAGACTGGTGTGGTATCCTTCAAGGCCCCTGAGCCAGTGGAAACCACAACCCAAGCTTGAAGCTTACAAATGCCTTCTATGAACACCTCCAGGACTGCATGGATCAGGCAATCCCAAATAAAACCAAGACTCTTTCCACAAAGGGCAACGTCCAGTTGGTGGACCCCAGCCATTAACAAACTTTTACAATAAGAGGAGAAAGCTATTACATGATAGAACAAAATCCATAAAAGGGAAGTCACCCTGATCATTATTAGTAAAAATACGAGCACTATAAAATCAACTAAGGCCAATTTTGAGAGAAAAATTGCCATGGATTCAAAGGACAATCATAAGGCCTTTTCAGCTATGTTAGGAACCTGGGTGGAAACTCCCAGATATGCTCAGAATTAGTCCAAAATGATACAAAATCACTGAACCCACAGACATTGCCAACACACTGGCAGACAGGTTCAGTGCAAACTTCACCCTCTCCCCTAAAGGAGAGATAACTATCCCAGCCGAGTGTAGCCTCCCGGACATCTCAAATGCGAGGTGAAAGCTGCTCTCTAAAGCTAAAAACACAGCATCAATGGGACTGGATGGTGTCCCCGGCTGTGTGCTACATGAGCTAAATGAGGAATTAAACCCACACATAAGGCAGCTGTTTAATCTCAGCCTTACCACAGGATACGTGCCCAAGGAGTGGCGACGGCAAATGGTCCCACTCCACAAAGGCGGTGCCTCTACGGACCCTGGTAATTACGCCCCATAAGCTTAACAAGTCTAGTCTGCAAAGCTATGGAGAGGATCATAATGGAGCTCATAAACAAAGATATAGGGACTTGCAGACATTGGACCCGACCCAGTTTGGCTTTGTCAAGGGAAGATCATGCCTTTGAACTTGGTCGACTTCTTCAAACAGTCACCAAGGCCATTGATGAGGGAAAGGCAGTCCATACAGCCTACCTTGACCTTGCAAAGGCTTTCGACACAATACCCCACTCGGGTATTGTAGAAAAACTTACCAGCTTAAATGTAAACCCATATGTCACAAGATGGGTTGCAAACTGGCTTAAGGACAGAACCCACAGGGTTAGAGTTGCTGGCGCAGTCAGACTCCAAGCCGGTCACAAGTGGTGTCCCACAGGGCTCGGTCCTTGGCCCCCTATTGTTTGGCATCTACTTCTCAGAAGTACAGGCCAACATGGGAGGACTTTGGCTGACAAAGCTTGCAGACGACTGCAAACTGGGCCATAGTGGAAAGTGCATCGACACGGATATCCTTCAGAAGGGACTCACGGAAACAGATAGCTGGTGCCAGAGCCATGGCCTGAAGTTAAACGCCAAAAATGTATAGTCATACCCTTCGGGAAAAACAAGGTAACCCTAAGCTACCATATAGGTGGCAATCCACTAAGCACAGAAGAGGTTATCAGGGACCTGGGGACCCAGGTTGACAGTGGCCTTTCTTTGACACTCACGTTGCTAAAGTGGTTAGAAAGACCTTCTACATTGCCCACCTGATCATGAAGGGATTCACATCCAGATCTAGTGAGGTCATTGTTCCCCTGTACTCTTCACTTTTCAGACCAATGATCGAGTACAATGCCCCATTCGGGATGTATCTCACCCGACATCTGCAGCAATTGGAGAGACCCCAAAAGTTCCTCACCAAAAGGATAAAGGGACTCCAAAATCTGTCATATGCTGCCAGATTGAAGAAACTCCAGCTCTATTCAGTCGCATACCGACTGCTCAGTGGTGACAAGTGCGTGACATACAAGGCCATGTCGAACTCGGAATTAATGGACATGCTCCACCTCAAAAATCCAAATCCACCAAAACCACTAGAGCAAGCGACTTAAACCTTAGCACGGATATAAATAGGATGTGCTGAGGGATAGATTTATCACTCAGAGACTCCCTATGCTGTGGAATAAAATCCCGGTCCATGTGAGGCAGAGCACCTCGCTGACTCTGTTCAAGAGAAATCTAGACCTGTGGATGGGAGATTGTAGGTTTACCCCGGGAATCATCTCTGTGTCACTGCTGGACAGAGGCACAACAAACTAATGGGCACAGTATTTTTTTCATATAAGGTGGGTGAAGCCACAAAAATTTGGGCTAGGCTTATAAATGCCTTAGGGCAGATAGCCTACTATAAACCTATGAACCTATGAACCTAAGTGTTGGTGGGAGCCTTTCAGCCTTCTTGCTCTTGCCAGGGAATCTCGAGTAGTTTTCCTTTCCTCAACAAGAGTTTGGTGGAACCTTCAACACTCCAGATATAAGCTGATCCCAAGAAAATGCACTCCAATTGGAGTGCATTTTCTTGGGATCAGCTTATATCTGGAGTGTTGAAGTGTCTTTGTTGCTGCTTTTGGAATAAAGCATTTACATACTTTCCAGGATCAGGATTTATTTGTGCTTGGTACAGTGGTTTTCTACTATTATAAGTTTGCTTATTCTTCCACTTGCTCGTTGACTTTTTAAGAGTTTGGTGGAAGGAAGCAGGCAAAATTTTGGTGATTCTGAGGGCCAGCCTACCATGTCCTCACTGGGAGAACACAGTGCTCCTTCAAAAGCTCTTCTAGGCCTACTGCTGCAGCTTCCTGAAGGGAAGTGTTCCTCTGCCTACCAAATTTCCCCTCAGCTTACTAGTGCTGAGCAGTGCATTTGTGCAGCCTCACCTGCCTCATTCTGCACTGGGTTTCACCTAGTGCTTCTGCGAGGTGTCACCCTTCTGGCAAACCAAACCAACTCCCTTTCCCCTGTCCAGAATGGGGCACATCAGCAATAGCCATTCATCCCTGTCTGCACCAGCACACAAGGCACTAAGTAAACTCAGGTTATCTACTCTGTGGTCAGAGTTTTATCACTCTGTTTTGTTGAACTCATTCATATAAATGATATCGTGGGATCATGGGCCACCATGCTCAATCAACTGTGACTCAAGTTCAAAAGTGTGTGTGTGTGTGTGTGTGTGTGTGTGTGTGTGTGTGTGTGTGTGTATGTGTATCCACACACACACACACACACACACACACACACATATATATATATATATATATATATATATATATATATATATCTATATCTATATATATATATATATATATATATATATATATATATATATATATATAAATAATATCCCCGGGATTCAATAACACCTACACTATGTGTACACTAAGTGTACACCGTTCTGAGTGAACAAACAACACAGGCATAACTCGCACCTTATTCCCCCTAATTTTAGTTTTCCTTCTGATATTCTTGCCGCTTTAAATATTGGCAAAGATTCATAAAGGTTTTCACAAAGTGTAGACTAAATGTACACAGTGTAATCTTTCTGAGTGACTAGAAAGCACAAAAAATGTGATAAAAATGTTCTTGAATACATATCATGTACACGTAGTGTACACTTAGTGTAGGCTTTATTGAATCTGGCCCATGTATATAGAAGTCTAAATCTCAAGATGCACTCGCTTGAAGCACTACTCAAAATGGAGAACATCGACATTTGTGCTGTAACGAAGACCTGATGTAAAGTGGCAGAAGGCACCCCTGCACTACTAGGCTATAACTCATTCCACACCTTTTGGCCCTGAAACATGGACCGAACTTCAAAGGTGGTGGTGTCTCCATATTCATAAAGGATATGAACACCTCCAGGCTAGTAGCCCAGCATAACGCATCTGAGATATTTCAGGTACAACTAACATTGGGTAAAGTGGCAATCCAGGTCATAGCCTGCTATAGGTCCCCAACCGTGTCCCTAGACTCTCACTCCATGTTCCTAAGCACTCTGGAATCTATCAAGGTCCAAACCAATACTCTCTAACTAGGAGACTTCAACTACTCCTCCATCAAATGGGAAAACTATTCAAGCACCAATACACTGGCCCAATGCTTCCTGGAATTCATCCATTCCAATGCCCTGGATCAGTTCATTCTGACCCACATTAGAGGAAGCAACATCCTCGACCTGGCTATTACTAACATGGTTGACCATTGCTCTACACCAATAGTAAATCCCTCCCTGATCAGATCCGACCATAAACTAATCACCATGGAAATCCACATTTCACCCACACCCCACCCCCTCAAAGGTAACCACCTTGAAAAACTTCTCCAAAGCTGACTTTGGACTCCTAAAAACAGAGGTAGCTAACTTCATGGCACCCATGCCAATGAGAAATTGCTGCATGACTGCCGAATCATACACCGATGTACTGTACGAGCATGTACACAAATGCATGGAACTAGCCATACCCAACAGAACCAAGACTCTCTCCTCCAAAAAAAGGGAAGCCAATCTGGTGGTCCCCCATCATTAATAAACTCTGTAACAGAAGGCAGAAAAAGGTGAAGTCCCAAAACTGGAAAAACTTCCTTATTAGCCTCAACAAATAGTTGAGATCCCTCATCAAATCGTCTAAAGCCAGCTATGAAGGCAGAATTGCGGCAGACACTAAAAACAATCACAAAGCCATCTATAGCTATATCAAGAAAATCCATGGCAATATCCAGATTTGCTCTGATATACTACACAATGGTACCTCCTATAGTCAGCCAACAGATATTGCCAACACACTGGCTGACAGATTCAGTGCCAACTTTATCCCTGTCTCCCCTCCTAAAGGACCAATCACAATACTGGAAGAATGCCAGCATTACTGCAGCACAGGTTAAAGCTGCTTTGTTCAAGACCAAGAATACAGCTTCCATGGGATGCAATAATATCCTGGGCTATGTTCTACATGAACTACAAAGTGAACAGGCACCACATCTGTGTGCCCTGTTCAGTCACAGCCTCACCTCAGGCTTTGCCCCTACCGAAAGGGGCACTGCTGCAATCATCCCTCTCCATAAAGGGAGAGCAACTACTAACTTTGGGAATTATCTCCTCATTAGCCTGATGAGTCTGATATGTAAAGCTCTGGAGCACATCATCATGGACCTGATTAACAAAGATATAGGAAATCTCCAAACTCTAGAACCCATGCAATTTGGCTTTGTGAAAGGGAGATCATACCTGCTCAACCTGATTGACTTCTTTGAGTCAGTCACCAGGGCTGTGGATGAAGGTAAGGCAGTGCATACAGCCTACCTTGATTTGGCCAAGTCCTTTGATACCATTCCTCACTTGGGAATTATTGATAAACTTACCAAACTAGGCATCAACCCCTATATCACTAGGTGGGTTGTAAATTGGCTCACAGATAGAACACACAGTGTGAAAACAGTGGACTCCAAGTCAGACTGCCAACCAGTCACAAGTGGAGTACCACAGGGATCGGTCCTAGGTCCTCTCCTGTTCAGCATCTACTTCTCAGAAGTCCAGGCCAGCACAAAAGACTCTGGCTGACCAAGTTCGCAGACAACTGCAAGCTGGGAACCATTATTAACTCCCTAAGTGATGCAGACATCCTACAGAAAGGCCTCACTGAAACCAATGATTGGTGTCAAAACCAGGGCCTTAAGCTTAACTTCAAAAAATGTGTCGTCATCCCCTTTGGTAAAACTCAGTTCCCACTAATTACCACATCGATAGGAGCCCACTGAACACTGAAGGCATTATAAGAGATCTGGGGACGCAGGTTGACAACAACCACTCCTTCAACCACCACATTGCCACTGTGGCCAGAAAGTCTTTCTATGTGGCACATCTCATTACCAAGGGTTTTGCATCCAGGAAGAAAGAGGTCATCATCTCTGTCTACTTTTCCCTCATTAGACCAATTATTGAGTATAATGCTCCATTTGGCATGTACCTCACTAGACACCTGCAACAGATGTACCTCATGAAGAGGATCATAGGCATTAAACACATGTCCTACATGGACAGACTCAAAAGACTCCAGTTATTCTCTATCTCATATCACCTACTTAGAGGTGATCTCTGCTTGACTTACAAAGCCATGTCTGACCCAGATTTGTTAGAAATGCTACATCTAAAGAAATCTCAATCCCTCCACACCACAACTCCAGAGACCTCAACCTCATTACCACAATCAACAGAACATGCTAGAGGGACAGGCTCATCACCCAGAGAATGCTCATGGTCTGGAATAGACTTCCCATACATATCAAGCAGAGCACCTTGCTGACCCTCTTCAAGAGAAATCTTGATGAGTGGATGGGTAATAGAAAGTTCACTCTGGGGATCACTCCACTGGCTCTACTTGATAGAGGCACTGGGAACTAACATCGGGCGGCACAATGCCAGGGCACTTCTATGGGCTAGGCTTGTAAAGATTCCAGGGCCAAAATGTCAGGATCTGCTATACTGAGTCCCGAAACACAGAGACTGAATAGCCAAAAAAAAAAAAACAACAAAAAAACAGACTTACATATAATAAGTCCAAAATGGCTTTTTCCTGGAATATTCCCTTTTCTCTAATGTATGATAATCTCTGAGTTGGTACATGTATAATTTCAGAGCATGGGAGGAGTTATATTCCTGCAAAAAAGAAGTTTAAAGAAGAAGAGCAATGTTAATATTTGCCCTTCTCCTGAATTTTCGATCATTTTTTTGGTTTGTCACTATTCAGCGTTATGAGTACCGACATTTCAGTAGGGAGCCATAGATAGACAGATCTGTCTGTTTGTGTGTGTGCATGTATGTGTGATATGTGTATATGAGTGAACAACTAATACGTAAAAGTGCTGCCTAACAGCTAGTACACATCAACGGCTGGAAGGAAGGAAATTTAATGTATCTCCCTAGAGCATCATCATTCCACCTTCATGGGGAGCATGGCCCCCTGTTATAGAAGGAAGTAACAGTCCAGAAAATCACAAAAATGATAGGCCAAAGAAGAGCAATAAATATGATAGAGTGGACTATTGAGGATAAGAAAGAAATTATGTATTGTTACTATTGTGCAAAAAGCCCAGAATTTCCAGATACAACATATACAAAAAGATTAAGAGAGAAATTAGAGGAAAGAAAATACTTCCACAAGAAAAACTGTCAGAAGCTTCAAATAAAAAATTGAGTTCATTAATACAACAGATTTATGAAAAATAGTATATAGACCAAGAAACTTTGATCTGTTTGGAAAAAGAAGGATCTGAGGAAGTCAGATAAACAACAAAGCCTAGAGATTTTTGAAAAGTATAAAAAAGAAATATGGACATGGGGAAAGAAAGAGAGATTTGATATGGTGTAATACTTATGCAAAGGTGAAAGACAAATTAAGCAATATAAAGAAGACAGTCCCAAAGATATTCAAGGAGAAATAGAGGCAAAGGCATCCCGATATAGAAAATTTCACAATAAAAAAAATAATATCACAAAGAGGGAATGTAGAAAAGAAGATTAGTAAAGTAGAAGTTAAAAAAATAGAAGTTGAAGATATGGAGTGCCTGTGAAGTGAAGGATTTGATGTAGAAGGTCTAACACAGATTACATCACAGTATGATGGAACGAGCCCCCAGAGTAAGGAGAAGCAGGAAGATCATAAGACATCTAAAGAAGAAATAATGTGGTGTACTATCTATGCAAAGGAGAAAGCAAAACTAATCAATACAAAAAGAGCAGCACCAAAGATAATTGAAGAAAAATACAGGCAAAGGAATTCAGACATGATACACTGAAAACGTTACAATACAAAAAATAAGACAATAAAGAGGAAAAGTAGAAAAGGAGATTAGTAATGGAGAAGTTAAAAAAATAGAAACTGAGTTTATGGAGTAGTTGTGAAGTGAAGGATTCAGTGTAGAAAATCTAATTCATCAAGCAACACAACAGGCTAGAGCAATGTTGTTGTGTCTTTCGGCTTTTCCCGGTTAGGGGTCGCCACAGCGGAACTCCGGTCCGCTAATGATTGGCAGTAGATTTTACAACAGGATAGAGCAATGGACCTCCAAATTAAGGGGAAACTGGTGGAACAGGAAGTAATTGGTCAGGTGCCATATGAAGATATTTTGGAGCCTTCCACAGGAAGCCAGTATAAACGTTCATTTGAAGTTAGACAGCAAGGGAAGAACTGGAAACTATGGAAACTCTAACACAGTCAATGTTGAGGAGTGATAGGCCAGTGAGTTCCCATATGACAGAGCAATGGATGGCACACAATGAAATTGAAGAGAATGTGCCACAGGAAGATGCTATAGAACTTTCCACAGAATGCCTGTAGGAAACGGAAAACAAAAAAAATGTGCCCTCAGTTTAGAAGAAAATGAGCTAAGAGAAGAGTTGCTTGATTTAATAGAGATAGCTAGACATATTAAGATGAATGAAAGAAATAGACTACAGAAGGTCAATAAAACCTAAAAAGTCAGAAGTTTGATAAAACAATTGAATATAGTAATTAGGACTATTCATAGAGATCCATGCGATATAACAGAAGTAAACAGGATATATTACTGTGCAGTTAAATTAATAACTGATAAAGTTTTACCGCAAGAACACAGGGTTGTGAGGGAAAGGAAGGGGAGAAGTCAAATACCATCATGGAAGTATGTAATAGAGAAAACTATAAAGCAGAGTATAGAATAGGGAACAGATCTGCAAAATACTTTGAAAGATAGACATGATAAAAGCAATGTACAGCATTAGAACATATAAGGATCTATCATGCACTATGGCAAATAACAAACTAAAATTCTCAGCACAGGTGGGAAAACTTAGAAGATACACAGATAAATATAAAGGAAAAGTACAAAATAAGCAATTGATTGATGACCCCAAAAAGTTCTGCAGAGAATTGGGAAACAAGGCAAAATGAATTGAAAGATCACCAAAAAAAGAAGAAATAGATATATTTTGGAGAAGTATTTATAAAGATTCTATGGAACATAACAAAGATACTAAGTGGATAGAAGAAGTAAAACAAAGAATAAGAAATTTAAAGGTACAGCATATGAAATGGGATGAAGTAACAGCCAGAGAGATTGAAATCAAGTTAAGAAAAGCTCCAACTGGAAAACTCCAGGCCCAGATGCAGTACCTAACTTCTGGTTAAAAAGTATTAACATCTTTGCACAAAGATTTAGCCATGAGTAAGAACTATTTATATGTACACCTCAAACAGACACCAACCTGGCTAACAACAAGAAAAACAATGTTCCTACTTAAGAGTGAACTTGCAAGCTACCCTAAAAATTATAGACCAATAACTTGCCTTCCGGCAGCATATAAACTATACACTGGAATGGCTGATAGAGTTTAAAGTCATTTAGAAGAAAGCTCAATTATGGCAATAGAACAAAAAGGGCATTAAAAGAAAGTCATATGGAACAAAGAATCATTTGTTGTTAAATAATGCCGTAGTGGAGAACTATAAAAAGGGGAAGAATCTAAGTATGGCATGGATTGACTACAAAAAAGCATTTGACAATATCCCACAGTCATGGATAAAAGAGTGCTTAAAAATGTATAAGATACACCCTACACTGACTGACTTCATTACCGTGAACATGAAACAGTGACAGACCACTTTGCAATTAAGCCATGGTAAAGGGCAAATTATTATTCCAGGGATAAAAATTCAAAGTGGGATAGTCCAGAGTGACTCTCTGTCACCGCTGCTATTCTGTCTTGCCCTTAACCCATTAAGCTCTCTACTTAACAGCTTAGGCCATGGCAAAAATTTGGCTCCTAGAAAACAACAAAATGTGAAGACTTCTCATCTTCTCTTTGTCAATAATTTAAAACTGTATAGCTTATCAGATGAGGAACTGCAAGTTGTCAAAACTTTTTCAGATGATATAAGAATGTCATTTGGTCTTGATAGATGTGAAAAAGCAACCTTTAAAGCAGGAAAGCTGCAGCACCAAGAAAATATCAGTTTGGGACAGGAATGTGATATAAAAGAACTTGAGAAAGAGGGAGTGCATGAATACTTGGGAACTGATGAAAGATCAACAATAAAATGTAAACAAATGGAAATAAAACTTAATAAGGTATACTTTAGAAGACTTAAATTAATCCTGAAAACAGTGTTGGCATCTAGGAACAAAATCTAAGATATAAATCAATTTGCTCTTACTGTCTTAACTTACAGTTTGGAGTGATTGACTGGCCCCAAAACACGTTGGATAGATTAGATAGGAAAACAGGAAGGATGCTTCATGCTCACCAAATCATTTACAAAAATCAATGGATACCAAGATTATATATTCCCCATTCTGAAGGAGGTATGGGCTTCCTTGAACTTGATTACATGTATAGATCTGTAATCGTGAGACTGCACACACATATCTGCTGACCTCACAAGACCCAAATGTAGTAAACGTTTTGGAACACGAGGAGAATAAATCTAAGATGACTTCCCTGCTTAGTCTAGCAGAAGCATATCAGCATCAAGTAGGAATGGAAATCAAAACACAAGTAGATAAAAAACAGGCAGCAACTGAATATGCCAAAAAACAAAAGAAAGTATATAAGGTGAAGGACCAGATGAGAAGGCAAGAAATGTGGAAAATGCATATATATAATTGCAAGTATAGAAAGCTTCTTAAAGAACCTCATGTTAATCAGGATCAAATGCAGGAATGGTTAAGGAGAGGCAAATTCAAACCAAGAGATGAAAGGTTAATATTGGTGGCCCAAGATAATGGGATGCATACACATTGGTTTACAAAGTCCATTGAACATGTGGGCGAAACAGACAACTGTAGCTTTTGTAAAACAGAATTGGAAACAGTTGCATACCTCGTTGCTGGTTATGACATACTAATGGCAGAAGGACTGTATACTGAACTGTTTTAAGTTTCTGAGGCCATTTTTGCTTGGGCTAAAGGAAGTCTCTCATTGATCAGTGGCAGGAAAAACATTACAGCCTGCCTCCCCTGTAGTGGTTACTGAAGGAAACCTATTTATGGCCATTCGGGTCAATTCAAAATCCTAACATTCCTTAAAACTAAGTTGTAAAATTGACTCAAAATAGACAACTTTAGGAAAACACTAAACAGGTGGACCTGATACATGATCTGAAGAAAAAACCACTTTAACTATGTAATCTTGTTATTTGCAAGTTTAATGGAGAATAATTGAGCATTTTCTTTTGCTTTAAAATAGATTTCTATTAAAAACGTATTTAGAGCACAACCAGATTTACTTTAATTTCCTGTTTGCACTTATTTTAAATCGAAATATCAAAACTTGCATTTTATCTGTCTTTTGGCTAAATCTTGTGTGGGGTCATTTACTGCACTATTATAACTTGTTGATACTTTAACCTCTGCTATCTCTAAAAAAAATTACTTCCTGGCCTTGTTTCCACTTTTCTGAGATTTAAAATTCGTTCAGCTTGCTGTTCTTGAACTCTTTAAGTTCGGTGAGGCCAGTTTGCTTGGGGTAAAGGAAAGGCTCTGTTGATCAGTGGCAGTCAAACATTCAGAGCCTGCCTGCCCCTGTGGGAGTGGTTACTGATTTAAACTGTGTTTATTGACCATTCTGGGTCAGTTCCGAATTGGTTCATCTTCCTCTTTAAACCAACGTCTGGGTTTGCTTTTAGATAGCAACAGGAGCGCCTATGAGGTTTTTAAATATTTGCCACAAAGTATGCTTCACTTTTTCCCTTAGCTGCTCATTTTCTTTAACACCATATTCTCTTCTAAGGCCTTCACTGGTCCATTAAGTAATCCAGATGTTAGACTATTAAACCAAAGCTACTTACTTTAATGGTCTAAGATGACCCTGTCCTCTATTGGTCTGTCCTAATTTTTTCCGATTACTCTACATGTCCAAAGGTCAGTCAATGTAGGATTTCCAGCTGGTGAATCTGGGTTATGAGGCAAGACAACTGTCTCATGTTCACGGACAGTCTCTTCTCCTCCAAACAGGTTTATATGTAATGCAACTATATTTGCCAAACTGGATACTCTTTTTCCCAAAAACATTGTTAGCAGTCGGGGGAGAAGCAAGCTCACACAACACAATTCCAGTATCAAAGGCCCTTCACATCAGCACCAAACACATAAATACAAAAGCTACCGTTTGCTCAATTAAAACTTCCTAAGCAACAGAGACCTCAGCAGACATCCAAGCAAAGTAGATGCCAAACAAACCACACACTAACCCCAAACTCATTGTACTGCAGCACTGGCATTAAGGCTAATAACACTATTCTTGTTGGGTGACTCTATTTCAGACACCTGCGACCCGCTGACCAGGGAATTTAAAACCAAGGTTAGTAAGCTTTCTGTTGGCTGCTAGGGGTCGCACAAATGCGCCTCAGGCACTCCAAAGCGAGACCAACATGACCCAGTCATTTTACATGGAGTGTGAAAGACCGCAATAGGTTCAGGACTACAAGAGCTCTCTAATCATGTAGGGCCCCGGCTTGATGCCATGACCTTGAGATCTTACCCTCACCTAGAATGATGCCACTAAAGACTAGATGACTTTAACGATGGCTAAAAGTTAGTGTCATCCAAGGGGATCCCTGTGGATTGGGTAACTGTCTCGCCACTCAGTGGGCATGAACTGAGGTGAGGCTTGATTAACATGACCTTAGGTGAGGCTTCATTTGCTTAGCGGTGATCTGGCCCAGATGGTCTGGTTAGAGATGTTTGTACCGTGTGGCGTTATTACTGGAAGGCAATCTTCATTGAGATGGGCCATTTAGGGGTGAAGGGGAAGTTGGCACTGAATCTTAACCTCAAGATTGCAATATCCCTGCTCTCCTATATGGAGAACATCAATATCTGTCAGAGCAGAAAACCCGGTTGCCTCCAGATGCACCCCAGCATACCAGGCTATACTGTATCATTTGGGTTTTGGCCAAATCTACCGAACCACAAAGGAGGAGTTTCAGATCTCAAGGTATCCTTACCCCCAGGCTTTGTGGCATTGCATCCTGGGACCTCCATTTTGCAACTAACAGTGGGCAAGAAAGTTTTGTTTATAGGGAGGCGACAGACCAGATTGGCAAATCCGGATTTGGATGGCTTTCCTAAAAGTGGAGAACATGAAGATCTCTCGAACCTTATATTGGGATTCAAACACTCGAACATTGCAGTACACTACTGCCCAGCATTAGCCCAAAGATTTTCCCGGAAATTATAAATCAAATGCTATTTGGGAAACTAGTACCACTCCTACAAGGGGCAACATACTGACCTGATCATTAAAAGGGGACTTTTATGCTCACACCAGATAATCCTCATTGGTAACATAGACCATAATTAATTTCACTGGATGTAATGACCAGGTCTAGATATTGGAGCCCGGGCTATGGTTAGGCCAGTGAATTTATGAATCAGAACTAAAGCTTCTCGTTAGGGACATGATAGTTTCCCATTAATCTATAAACACCCAGTCATTCAGGCTGTTGGTCTAGTCTAAATTTTCCGTTTAGAAACTGAGAATCCATATAGAATGCTTGATGGACATCTCCAGGATGCATGGATCATGCTATCCCAAACAAAACCAAGACCCAATCATCCAAAGGCAGGCGTCCAGTCTGGTGGACCCCTGCCATAAATAAACTGTACAACAGAAGGGGAAGCCTACACAGTTGACAATAGGTGCCAGTTCATATTGTAGTTCATGTAGTACACAGCCGGGATGTCATCTGGTCCCATGGATGCTGCATTCTTGGCTTTAGAGTGCGTTTTGTACCTGTGTGGCCGTTATTACTGGAATTTGGCAATCTTCGGTATTGAGATGGGTCATTTAGGGGTGAGAGGGGTGAAGTTGGCACTGAATCGATCTGCCAGGATATTGGCAATATCCTTCGGATCAGTATATTTAATGCCATTCTGTTTTAGCTCAGAGCAGATCTGAGCATTGCCATTTAGATTCTTGACATAGTTATAGAATGCTTTGTGGTTGTCTTTGGAATCTTTGGCAATTTTAGTTTCATAACTAGCTTTGGAGGATTTTATGAGGCATCTCAGTTTCTTACTGAGGCTAGTAAGGGAGTTTTTTGCATTCTGGGATATTCCTCTTTTCTGCAAAAGTTTCTTCCTTTTGTTGTAAAGTTTGTTTATGGCAGGGGACTACCAGATTGGCTTCCTTTTTTTGGATGAGAGCATTTTGGTTCTATTTGGGATGGCACGATTCATGCATGAGTGGATGTGCTCGTACAGTGCCTTAGTGTAGGATTCAGCAGTTGAACTTTCAGTTCCTGTCTGCATGGGTGTCATGAAGTTTGTCACTTCTGACTTGAGTAGCATGAAGTTGGCTTTGGAGAAGTTTTTTATTCTGGTTTCTTTACTGGGGGGGTGGGGGTGGGATGCGGATGTTAAGGGTGATTAGCTTATGGTCAGAAATGACAAACGAGGGGGTGACCATAGGTATGGAGCACTGATTTCCCATGTTGGTTATGACCAGGTCTAAGATATTGGAGCCCCTGGTGGGACTATGGATTAGTTGATCCACGGCGTTGGAATTTATGAATTCCAAGAACCGTTGCGCAAAGGTGTTGGGACATGAGTAGTTTTCCCAGTTAATGGCAGGGTAGTTAAAATCACCCAGTATTAGGGTGTTTGGTTCTATCTTAATATTTTCCAGTATGTTTAGAAAGGTGTAGTGAGAATCTTGGGGTATGGTGGGGGATCTGTAGCAAGCTACAATTTGGATTGCAGTCTTACCTAGTGTTAGTTGCACTTGGAGAATTTCAGACAGATTGTGTTGGCCAACTAGTCTGGTGGTGTGAATATCCTTGGTGAATATTGACACTCCTCCACCTTTAGTGTTTCGGTCCTGGTTTGGTGGCCGAAAAGTGTGGTAAGAGTTGTAGCCTGGTATTGCAGGGGTGCTCTCTGGAACCTTGAACCAGGTCTCAGTTACTGCACAGATATTGATGTTCTCCATTTTTAGGAGTGCCTCGAGAGAGTGCATTTTGAGGTTTAGACTTCTAGCATTAAGTAGCATTACCTTCAGATTTTGCATGCTTGTACCTGTTACGGTAGTGGTTTTGTCCTTTGAAGTTTGCCTAAAAAAGGCACTATAGGGGTGGCAAGAGCCTTAGCCAGTAACCTGAATCCCAGGGGCGACAGGTGCAGACCATCTCTGGCAAAGCATGGTGGTCTGTCAATCATGTCATCCCAGGCAGACAGATACTGGATCCCCTTTGAATGACACCATAAGCTTAGCCAAATGTTGAAGTCAATCATTTTATCCTTATATTGTGGTATCATTCTGGGTGAAGGCAAAGATGCTACTCAGGGCTAGGGTCATACCTGCCTGGGCCACATAATCCGAGAGCTCTTCCATGTCTCTTTTCATGTAGTCCAGGAAGGTACGTCTCAAGTCATTCACTCCAACATGGACAATGACAGAGTCATATTTGTACTTGTTGTGGAGTGACTTGAGTGCATGCGTTATGTGGCGGATCCTGGCACCCGACAGGCAGCTGACTGTAATTTTCTCCTTATTCAACCTGGTGAGAGGGACATCAGTGTGCCGGACTATAGAGTCACCTATGACTAAAGTGTTAGGTACATTGTCTTGCCTTAGGAGCTGTTGCTGGGTGGCACACTGGTGTTGTGAACTATGTGACACATTGGTTGTGATTGGTGTTTTGTTTGCGTTTCAGCTTCAGAGGTCTTTGTTGCTTGGGCAGGTTACAGTTAAGGGCCTCTGCATATGTGGATTTAGTGTTGCTATATGTGGGTGTTGGTGGTGCGGGTTTAGAAGGGCTATGTGTTGCTTGAGGTGTAGTGTGGGTGTTAACTTTCTCCTCTTGACTGTTGCTAATCTTGGGTGGAAGAGCTTTGCTTCCATTTTGGCTATGTAAGTGCATCTCTCACAGGTTGTAGTGTTGGGTGGTAGGTGGAGAGGGTTGTCTGTGTACATGAGGCAATTGCTGCATTGCCCCAGTATGCTAAGATTCACCAGGTGGACAGGAGAAATCACCGGAAGCTGACCCTTGGACATGCCTGGTTTGGGGCTTTTTCTTTCTTTGTAGAAAGTATAGGAGCTGTTTCCTTAGCAAGGTACTTTTGCAATTATAGGCTGTTTAGTGCCTACTATTAATTTCTCCTTGTTAACAAGGAGAGTTCAGTGTATGTATGAGTTTAAGGCTTCCTAGTGCTTTCCAGCAGGTATTAGAGAAGTCACAGGGATGCTTAAAGGTAAGATTGAAAAGAATGCACTCTGCAGTGTGCACTAGAGAAGTTAGATGTGAAAGTAGGTAACTTGAGTTTTACCTGTTTAAAAAGTTAAGGTTTAGTGGAAGTTACTATTTTTAAAACAGCAAGATGGATTGAAAAATTGGTCACTTTTGTATTTTGGTACTATGAAATACTGTAGGATGGCCAATAAATTTAAATAATTGAAGGGGTGGGATTTCAAAACTGATGATTTTGTGATTACTCACATAAGCCAGTGAAAGTAGAGAGAAATGAGATATATGGTCAGATTAACATAAGAGGCGGGCAACTAGAAAGACAGTGGTATTTAACAAGACAACTTAAATGGGTTGGAAAAAATTCTGCCTGACTCAGAACAGAGAGAGCTGTGGTCTCTTTTGAAGTTTTAATATGCTGTTAAAACAGAATGCAAGCAAAACACAAGGTAAAGAAAACAAACTACAGTATTCAAAATATAGAAAGGCAATACAGTAATACAAAAAATAAAAGCAAACTAACCTTTCCTTCACAGCAAAGTGTAGCAGAGTCTGGATGAGCCTTTCTGAGACTTTCTCAACATCTGGTTACCTAAAACACTTGATCTCCCAGAGGCTATGTCCTTTGGAATAGAAAGGGCTCACCGGTCATTAACAGCTACCAGCAACATTAATAAAAAACAACCAAGGTCAGTCATAGTAAAGTTTTTCTCTTCATCTAATAGAGTTAGTATTAAAGACTGCCTGGTCTAAGTCTCCTTTGAAATACAATGATTCTTTAATTCATTTTGACAATGACTATTCAACAATGGTAATTGCCAAGAGAAAGACATTTTTAACTTTAGTAAAAGAATTAAAGAAAATACAGATCAAAACTCACCTTTTGTTCCCTGCAAGATTAAGGATTTTCCTTCCTGAAGGATCAAAGATATTTGAAGACTTGGATTCTGCACTGGCATTTGTTAAAGCTCATAAACTGCTGGAGAAAATAGAAGAAATGGAATGGGCAAGTCCTTCTCTTAAAAGAATGGCTTCTAATTCCACTTGGAAAACTTCTGAAAAACAAGAGACAAAAAAAATAAATGAACCAAGTTTATAATGTACACATATGTTTCACTTGTCATACGGACTTTGTTACTAACAAATCCATTTTTGTTGTAATACTCCTTCAAGGTAAGATTTTCTCTTCATCATTTATGATGCATATTCATACAAGTTATATACACACTTTAAGTAAAATTTTTATAGTGTTAATATTGTTTACCATTCTCTTCCATATACAGTCACCATGCATCATATGTTTCTTTTGTGCTTCAGGCTCTATTCTAAAAATAGTTAACAGACATGTTTATTAAATTAATATATTACATTTTCTCACACATCATTTTACGTTAGTAATGACTCTACAGCTAGCTTTGTTGTTTGTGTCAGTCAGTCTCATATGCTGCAGTGCCTTTATTATGTGTTTTTTATATCATATTTTATTTAAATTTATACAGTCATGCTGTTATTTGTTTTAACCTATATAGTTACTTTGTTCTTGGTAGACATGACAAGCTGGCAAAAGTGTGTTGTTTTTTTTTTTTTTTTTTTTATGATGGAAAAGGGCATCTTTTATTTAGTGAAATGTATTGAAATGTGCTTGTGATGTTCTTGACCTGCTGTGGTGCTGTGATTCCCTGCTTCATTTGTTGCCTTTGAATACAGTATTGGAAAAGACTCATGTTACTTCCTTTTTTGCTCTAACAGTTATAATAGGGCCTTTGAAACCTAGCTGTCACTGAATGCTTTGCTATACACTTAAAAATAACTGTTTGCCTTTGTCCCTGTGGATTACCCACCGATTTAATAACTAGAGACAATTCCTGCATGTTGCTCACCTCATGCAGGCTATCCATGAGCTTCCACTGCTTCATAATCATCCATTCAACCTGAAAACACCATTAACTTCTTTGCTTCGTATTTTCGGCAATGCAACGCCTACTGATGATGTCAGCGCTAAGAGACATGTATCTCCAGGAAGTACTGAGCTTAGAAATCGCTGAGAAGTAACTTTAATAGCTTAGAACTTTAATTGCTATACTCAATATGTTTTAATTTTTACTTGATTTGGAGGCTACATGACAGTTTCTTGAATACCTCATTATGGAATACATAAATCACAATCTCCTGAGGCAAGAAAGCATGTAGGGAAAAAGAGAAGAATAAGGAGAAAAATGAAAGTGCATAAGGTGAAGATATAACTGTAAGTACATCTATATTCACCAACAACACTCATAGCAATGTAACCTTACATATACTATTTATGTTACTTTGTCATTTCATGTTTTTATAGTATAATTTAATCTATGTCAGTTTTAAGTTATGCATTTAATGCATCTTGTAATGAGATTAATCATACTAGACATCTGCTGATTTGTTAAATAGCAGCCATGAATACCTGTTTTTACACACTTGATCTATAGATTCATATTGTAAGAATAATCTCTGCCTAATATAGTACAGTTACTGTATTTTCTTGAGTTAAAATGCAATAATAATACTGTTCTCTTGTGTTGTAAGGGCTTAACATTAACTCATCAGCAAGCTTATTCATAAGTGGATAGTGAAATGTGGACATAGAGTTAATATCAATTGGTTTCAATAACATCTTAAACTTTTTTAATCTAGAACCATGGTTAACTCTCACTGATATTTCATCAGGCAAATCATTTCTTGCATAAGATTGTTATCAATTGCATTTTTATAATTATACTTATTTATCAGTACCTATTATACCTTTTTTTTGTTATTTGTTCACATCTACACTTATACTTCTAAGGAAAGGATTGTATTATAACATATGAATACACTAAGGTTGATTGCATTATTTAGATGAACATGACAGTTGTTATGATACTATCATCTTGGTCATATATAATCTTACCTGATGTTCAGAAACTAATATAAATTGTTCTATTGATAAATAATAGCTACTATTTAACACTAGCTGTAAGGTTATAGATCAATTTACTCAGTCTTATTTATTACTTAAATGTTACAAGTTAATTAAGGTAGTTCTCTTAGTTTATTCTATCCTTGGACATATACAATCTATATATAGTATGTTTTTTCTTCTTAGCTATCTTTTCATACTTGATGAGATATTCAAAATATAACCTTATATGTTTAATTGCTAATACTTTCTAGTTCTATTTCACATTTTAATTACATAATATATGCTATTAGTGGAGGCTGTGTTTTGTTGCTATTGCTTAAGGATTTGTTCTCAGTGGCTGATGTCATTGAGACGAGGAGTTTATAACTACAGGCGGGGAGCTGTATTGTGTTTTTTTAATATGAAACATGTTATCATCTTGACAAAAAAGTTCTTTTTGACATCCAGTGTACCTTATATGCAGAGAAATATTAGATATAAAGTCTATGAAATACATATTTCTCACAATAATTTAAGGTTTATTATTCACAGGTTAAACAATTTTTTTAAGTGAGATCAACTAACTACATACATGATACTGATATGCTACTAATCAACCCTATACACATTATTATATAATATGACTACATTAAGAGGCTTATCAATTAACATAAATGGCTTGAATAACCTTTATAAAAGAAGTAGTATGTTCAAATACCAAGCATTACACAAACCAAACAATCTTTTTACAAGAAACTCACTTAGTGAAAGATAATATTAAGTTTCTAGATGCAAACAAATCCATAATTATTACAGGTTCAGAACATATATAAAAGAAAAGAGATGTGGCCATCCTATGGAATAAATCATCCCCTATACCTAAAATAATTAAAACATATCAAGACAACAGAAGACTGTTATGTTTGGCCATAGTTGAAATAAACAAAAAATTATATACTCTAATAAACAATTATTGGTTCCCAGGTATTGGTACCAATACTGTCAGACAACTTTTAAATCAAATAATATCCCATTCCGAAGGAAACCTTATAATGGCAGGTGATTTTAATTGCATTTTAGAACTAAAAGATACAACTACACTAGGGAAAAGAAAAATTACACCACAAGCTAAGCAGTTAACAAAATTCATGGACACATACCTACTTAAAGACATTCATGACTTTGTAGAACATAACTCATTACAATATACATTTTATTCTAACAGACACAAAACATTCTCCAGAATAGATAGAATATTATTCTCTACACAGATAATATATGATCTAGCTAATAGTAAAATTATATCCTGCCCAATTTCAGATCATAACTCTATTACATTTGAGCTCAATATTAACAATATTCTCAATGTTCAAATAAAAAGAATTCCAGCATACCTTATACAACTCAAAGAATTCCAATCATTCCTAAAAGAAGAAATATTAAACTTTATAACTGTAAATTCAACTTCCAATACACATGACATATATGTCTGGGATGCCCTTAAAGCATATTTATATGGGCAAATTAATGAATGGTATTACAATAAAAAGAAAGTTTTGGAAAAAGATATCAGAACAGTATAGGATAAACTAGATACAATGCATCTCAACAATAAAGATTATCTTACTTCCAAAAATATAAGAGATGAGATAAATAAACTAAATGAAGAATATAGGACTATTCTTCATCATAAAACGATGATCACTCTCAAAAAATATAAATTTCTTGCCTACTATTTAAATTCTAAACACCTAACCAACCTCAAAAACAAAACCAAAAGACTAAACAAACATAATAACATGAAAGATATATACTCTAAATGGAAGAAAAAGGAAGTACACAGTATATAAGATATAATAGAAGAATTTAGAATTAATTTTCATGAAATCAATCAAAACATACAACAAATAGAATCAAAGGATAAAATAAAGGATTTTATTAATCAAAACATATAATAAACTAAATAAACAACAAATAAACTTTATCGATAAACAAATCACTTTAACAGAGGTACAAAATCAAATTAATAAGCTTAAACCTAACAAAGCACCAGGAAATGATGGCATAATTTCCGAAATTTATAAGATTATGCCCAAAATAGCTATCTCCCTTTTACATAATGCATATAATGCAGCCGAAAAGGATACCATACTACCTCCTTCATGGAAATATACATTCATATCACCCATTCTAAAATCTAACAAAAACCCTCAAAATTGTTCCTCATACAGACCCATATCCTTATTAAATATCGATTATAAGATGTTTATGAATATATTCACTGAAAGACTAAAGACGTTTCTACATCAATTAATAGATGGTGATCAAACAGGCTTTGTGATCAATAGAAGCACCATTGATAATATAAAGCGAACACTAGCCCTTATTGATTTTTCTCAAAGGAAAAAAAAGAACTTGACATTAATTAGTCTTGACATAAATGCAGCTTTTGATTCAATTAATTGGGATTACTTGTTCACACTTCTAGAGTATTTAAACTTCTCATACAACTTTATTAATCTCTTAAAACATTTATATGAAGGAACTTTTGCTTATATTAAAATCGGCTCATACATCTCCAATAAAATTCCTGTCATAAAAGGTACCAAACAAGGTTGCCCCCTTTCCCCATTATTGTTCATGCTGATAATGGAACCATGGGCAAATAATATAAGAAATAACAGCAACATAGAAGATTTGGAAGTAGATAAAGATATAATAGCTAAAATCAAGTTATTTGGTGATGATGTACTTATCACCACAAAAGGAAATGAATCTTCTATATTATCCTTATTTGATTCAATCAAAACTTTTCAAAAGATTTCAGAGTTATCTTTCAATGATAATAAAACTAAAATTCTACCCATATACTCAAGAATAAGTAACAAATCTAATTATTATGTTCAACAAACTCCAAATATAGACCAAATTACATATCTTGGAATTATTACTGCTAGAGATGTTAAATCAATAGTACAACTAAACTATAACAAGTGTTTTGAAAATATCCAAAATTTACTTTCTAAATGGAATATGATATTATTCACCATAGAGGAAAGATTAACCTTTATAAAAATGATAATTCTACCAAAAATGTTGTATATTATGCAATCTATTCAACTTCTTCCTTCAAAAAAGTTTATTAATAAGTTAAATACTTTATTACTAAAATTTTTCTGGTCTCCAAAAAAAAAAACAAGAATAGCATTTAATCAACATCTTAATAGCTGGAATAATGGCGGGATAGCATTTCCAGATTTAAATCTTTACTCGACTTCCTCCATAATCAGAACAATTACACAACTTTTAGACACTACATATTCAGCCAAATGGAAGTTACTTTGGGAATTATCAGCTATGCAGTTAATAACAAGGCCCTCAACTGACAAGTTAGAAATAATAAGCAATCCTACACTATGGATTTTAAAAGATTATTTTGCCACTTATACAACTTCTAGTCATACTGCTAGTTACATTCATTATATCATAATTAACTTTAGAAATTTTACATATAAACATCCTAAATATAAATAATGTTTTTTTTATTATTCCCCATAGCATTCCACACAGGAAATTCTTTTAACCTCAGATTCAAACAAAATCTCCATCTTGTGTACAAGCTTTCTGCATTTGTTTTAAATGGGTCTTACCAGTGGTTACAGTTTGTACAAGAGTATTTTACAGAGCATTTTATAGGGATACCAAAAACTGCTTCATAAAAAAGCACCTCTTATTTATCATATTGTATATGTAGCTGTTAACCTACTAAGTGGACTGGCTCAGGGAGTGGACCTTTTTCAACCACTGCAAGCCATGCCAAGTTGCACAAATACATTCCAGTGCACTTTTACAAAAAATCTATTATTTGTAGTTTACAGTAGTAAACACATGCAGTCAAGTACAATGTATACTTTGATACCAGCCACTGTGGTGTGCTGGGTCACTTTAACAGATAACCTTCTTTGCCTAAGTAGCCCATCTTATACCTTGGCATGCAAGTTTAACAGATAGATCCAAACATTGAATCTGATATTGTCAATTTTCGTTCCATCCTCAACTGTTGGGTTTGGATCCGAGCCCTTGGATCTGACTCTGCCATTGTAAAAGCTTGTGGCAACCTTGAACTCTTGAGCTTCTCCCTTACCCAGAATGCACTACCCCATCACCCCAGATCTCGATTTCTGCTTCCAGCAAAAAGACGTGGTCTGTTGTTCACTTGAGCTTGGGTGATAAGTAGCTTTTAAAAACTTATTTTTTTTTCAATCACTTATAACTTATTTTAGCTAAAGCTTTTTTTGTTTACATATTAGTTTTTCACCCTTCCAGCAAATCTCTGTTTTCTTTCTTGATTACCATTCATGATATTTCTGGTTACTATTGTTAGTAACCCTCTTTTCTTCTACAGTTACCATAGTCTTCAGTACCATTGTTGGTACTTTCTTTCCTTTCCTTCTATTAACAAAAAAAGAAAAAAAAATAACTTCCTCCATTAAAAGTTGCAGTTCTGTTTGCATTCCTGTTATTGTTCTTGTTGTGATTGTGCTTGGCCTTTTGCCTTCATGAAAAGCTGACAAAGAAAAGACCTTGTCTGGGTTCATAAAATGTCAGAAATGTGGTCAGAAGATTCCTATGTCTGACTGGCACACTTTGTGTGTTTTTTCCCCGAGGTCCTCTCCAGCTCCAGGAGAACTGTGCTATCTGCACACGTTCAACCTTAGGGTGTTTGTAGAGCACAGGAATAAACTTATTCCAAAGGAACTTTTTTCTTTATCCTTTGACAAAGCTAAATCTGAATGTTCCAAAGAAAAACCTAAAAAGACAGCTCTTACTTCTCCAAGCACCTCTTCTGTATTCTCCAGGTCCTTGGAAAAATCAATGAATAGAACTTCTTCTGATCTTATAGTTCTGTTGGAGTATATGAAGAAGAAGCAGAAATCATGGGATCCGGTCCTTTCTTCAGCTTCATCTAAGTTCAACTACAAGCCCTTGGATCCATTGGCTTCTTTGAATCAGAAGTCTCTGACAAGTAAAAATTTGTCGGATCTAAAGATCTCAGATCAGATAGCCATTTTACCAATTCTACGTAGAATTAGGTAATCTCCTTTGGTGGACCCGGTTTCAACTATAGTGCCTTCCCCTCTTTACAAAGACCAAAGTCCCTATCAGCTCTATCCACCTGTTCATCCAGACATCTCACCAAAGAAGACATAGAGAAGCTAATGAAAAAGATTATCTCGGCGCAGAGCAAGCCAGCCCTTTTCTCAGCTACTACTCCCTTGGGTTAGGAAGTCCATGCATCCACTACTCTACCAATTCCTTCTATAGAGTTCTCAGAGCCCTTGCATCTAACTCATCTGGCATTGTCTTTTTTGGATCAGAGGATTCCGGTATCACCAGATCCGAGAATTGCTCTAAGCTCTTCGGGTCTGTTGAACCTGGAGATCTCTTGGAGTCGATTCTATCCTGTCAGGTCTGAGGTGCTGCAGTCAACTCTGGGGGTTTTCAAGCCATCTCTGCATTTCAGGGCCTCAACGAGGTCAGTTTGAGTCCAAATTTGTTTTCCAGGCAGCCATCCTCAGAGCAGGTCTAGGGATCAAAGGTTTGGCCTCTCAGATCTGTGTCATTATGCTTCTCCAGGACAGTCTGCCTTCAGGGTTTGGCAGAAAGCTCTGCCTGCACCTCATACCCAGGCAATGCCTCCCTCTTTGGATCCTATGTCTTCTTCTTTTCTGCTTCTGTGCCTTGAGTCTCAGCTATCTTCTTTGCAGGGTCAGCCGATACTAAAACCTCAGGCTTCCCAACAGGGTATTCCCCATCTTCTGATACATCCTTGAAGTATCCCACTGAGTGGTCCCTAAGAAGGGGACATGCAAGAGGAAGCATTTCAATTCCCCTGAACCAGTTACCGAAGACACAGATTTTGATGAGGGCGAAGGGTCGCCATGGTCAGCTCCTCAGGATGTTTAATTTGGAAACATACTTGGGATCCTGAAACAGAGAGGTGGTTGGTCCAGAAACCTTTTGTCTGAGGAGTCTGTACTACTGGAGGCTTTTGGTATCAGCCCATCTACTACCTGGGTGGTCCCACCCGCTGATTAGCTCCTGGAATTGCTCTCACAGCAGGCAGGAAAGGAATCTAACTCCATTGAGCCCATTCCCAATAAGTCACACAAGATTAAGACCCTTCCAGAGTCTAAACAGGTTTGGTCAAAAGGTCCTCCTGTTGATGCCATGGTCATGATGGCCACTAGAAAGGAACTTGTTGATGAAAGTACTTTTGTCAATCCTCCTTACAAGGAATCATGAGTGATGGACAGATTTTGGAAATGTGTTTATGCTTCAGCAATCTTTGCCTTAAGGTCTCTGAACTACTTGGCACATTTTACTAGACTTCAGAGGGATCTGATTAAGGAACTTTCAGGTACCCTCAACATAATCATGTCTGAAGAGGTGAAAGATTCCTTTACTTCTCAGCTGGCAACCCTACAATCGATTTCCAACTTGTCCAAGAGGCTTATTTCTAATGTAGCAGAAGGAACCTCAAGGGCAGTGGTTCTGGCATAGCGGTTAAAAGACACTCCTGGATGTGTATGTGTGATTTTGCTGAGCCTTATAAGTCTATGTTCATCATTGCTCTCTTTGATAGCACCTCTCTTTTTGGCCCCATAGTAAAAGATAACTTGTCTAGATGTGAGAAGGATGGAAAAATCCTTTTTGCTGTGGGTGTACATTTTTCCACTACCTAAAATCCTTTTCAGGTGAATCATCGAGGTGTTGGAAAGATGTGGGTCAAGAAATCACAAGGAACTTCTTGGGACATACATGGAGGGTCTTCCCCCAGAGGTAGAGGGGGAAATTCAAATTGTAGATGCTGCCCTCATGGCAGAGGAGCAATATCAACAGTCCAGAGATTCTTTCTTTGGCAAACTCTTCCAGTGCTCCTGAAAGGAGGAGAGCCATCCCCCTCTGGAGACAATCGAAGGTCACTTGTCCCTGCTCAGGAGAGCCTGACTAGAAATAACAAAAGATACTTAAGTGCAGAAGATTGTATCCAGAGGATATATAATTCCATTTTTCCCTTTTTCCTCTAAATTCCAAGAAAATCCCTGATGTTCCACCCAGTCAGATGGAACAAGCAGCCATTCAGATACAAAAGCTGCTAAACAAAAGAGTCATCCAAGAGGTCCTCAAACCAGAAAGGATCTGGAACTTACTCAGGATTCTTTTAGTGTCAAAGAAAACAGGGGACTCGAGACCATTTCTGGATCTCTGCGGTCTGAACAACTTTGTTCAGAAGACAAAGTTCAGAATGGTCATGGTTCAAACAATTCTTCCATTTCTGGGAAAAGATGACTGGATGTGCTCAGTATATCTCCAGGATGAGTACTATCATATAAAAATGAACAGGTGGTCCAGGAAATTCTTAAGCTTCTGGCTAGGAGCCAGTCATTACCAGTTCAGAAAACTGCCCTTTGGTCTCACCACATCCCCCAAGGTGTGGAACAAATGTATAGCAGTGGTAGCGGCTCACTTGAGACTGCACAGATTCCGGGTGTTTTCTTAGATGCCTGATTCATCTCCACCTCAACCAGGCATCAACTCATGATGGCAAGAGAAAAAATAATCCAGATTTGTACACTGTTAGGCATAACCATAAATTTGAAAAAGTCACATCTTCAGCCATCTCAAACTATGGAGTTCATAGTGGTGGTACTCAACACAAGGTCAACAATAGCTTCTCTTCCCCTTTCCAGAGTTCAAACTATAACATCACAAGTCAACAAGATATTTTGCAGTACCACAGTGCCCCCTTGTCTGGTCTTACAAGCACTAGGACTGATGGCAGCAGCAATATCCTTCATTCTGCTGGTGAGATTTCACAAGAGGATTCTTCAATCGATGTTGGCATCTCAGTGGTTGATACTTCAGCTTCCTCTATCCAACCCCATATGAATCACCAACTTATGCAAAAAAGATCTCATATGCTGGACTCAATCATTACAAGGCTGTCTATTTGTCCCTTCTGAGCCCAATGCCATAGTGACCACAGATGCTTGCCAGCTGGGATCGGGTGGGCCATTACTTGGGAAAGATAGTCCAAGGCATGTGATTCTCAAAGAGGCCAATTAGCATATCAACTTTCTGTTGTTGAGAGCAGTGCTTTTAGCATTGCAAGCTTTTCAGGATGCTCTCCCATTGGAATGATGGCAGTAAAAACAGACAATATATCAAGTGGTTTGGTATATCAACAAACAAGGAGGAACCAGATCATACCCCCTATGTCAAGAAAAACTACGAGTGTGGCAATGGGCAGTCTCTTCCAACTGCTTTCTCTTAGCAATACACATTCCAAAGAAGACCAACATTCTAGCAGACAAACTGAGCAGGTGCATTTTGTTACCTCACAAATGGTATGTCAACCAGAAAGTAGCAGGCATGATTTTCCACAAGTGGGGCCAGCCTTACTGCGATCTTTTTGCATTTCCCCTAAACAACAACTGCAGCAACTACTTTGCTCTCATCAACCCACAGGGGGAGTCACTGAGGGATACTCTTCTCCACAGTTGACCCCCCCCCCCCCAGGTTACTCTATGCTTATCCATCGATCCCTCTGATATCAAGGGAAAACAGCTCCTGTACTTTACAAAAAAAAAAAAAAAAGCACCAAAACAGGCATGTCCAAGGGTGAGCTTCCCATGATTTCTCCTGTTCACCTGGTGAATCTGGGCATACTGGTGAAATGCAGCAATTGCCTCATGTACACAGACAACCCTCTCCTCCTACCACCCAACACTACAACCTGCACTTACATAGCCAAAATGGAAGCAAAGCTCTCTCCACCCAAGATTGTGCTAGACAGTCAAGAGGAGAAGGTTAACACCCACACTACACCTCAAGCAACACATAGCCTTTCTAAACCCACACCACCAACACCCACATATAGCAATACTAAATCCACAAGCAACAAGGCCCTCTGAAGCTGAAACACAAACAAACACCAATCACAACCAAAGTGTCACATAGTTCACAACACCAGTGTGCCACCCAGCAACAGACCCTAAGGCAAGACAATGTACCTAACACTTTAGTCATAGGTGACTCTATAGTCCGGCACACTGATGTCCCTCTCACCAGGTTGAGCAAGGAGAAAATTACAGTCAGCTGCCTGTTGGGTGCCAGGATCTGCCACATAATGCATGCACTCAAGTCACTCCACAACAAGTATAAATATGACTCTGTCATTGTCCATGTTGGAGTGAATGACTTGAGATGTACCTCCCTGGACTACATGAAAAGAGACATGGAAGAGCTCTCGGATCATGTGGCCCAGGCAGGTATGACCCTAGCCCTGACTAGCATCCTGCCTTCGCCCAGAATGATACCACAATATAAGGACAATGGATGTCTGCCTGGGATGACATGATTGACAGACCACGATGCTTTGCCAGAGATAGTCTGCACCTGTCGCTCCTGGGATTTAGGTTACTGGCTAAAGCTCTTGCCACCCCTATAGTGCCTTTTTTAGGCAAAGTTCAAAGGACAAAACCACCACCATAACAGGTACAAGCATGCAAAATCTGAAGGTAATGCTACTCAATATTAGAAGTCTAAACCTCAAAATGCACTCTCTTGAAGCACTCCTAAAAATGGAGAACATCGATATCTGTGCAGTAACTGAGACCTGGTTCAAGGCTCCAGAGAGCACCCCTGCAATACCAGGCTACAACTCTTACCAAACTTTTCGGCCACCAAACCAGGACTGAAACACTAAAGGTGGAGGAGTGTCAGTATTCACCAAGGATATTCACACCACCAGGCTAGTTGCCCAACACAATGAGTCTGAAATTCTCCAGGTGCAACTAACACTAGGTAAGACTCCAATCCAAATTGTAGCTTGTTACAGATCCCCCACCATACCCCAAGATTCTCACTACACCTTTCTAAACATACTGGAAAATATTAAGATAGAACCAAACACCCTAATACTGGGTGATTTTAACTACCCTGCCATTAACTGGGAAAACTACTCATGTACCAACAACTTTGTCCAACGGTTCTTGGAATTCATAAATTCCAATGCCCTGGATCAAATAATCCATAGTCCCACCAGGGGCTCCAATATCCTCGACCTGGTCATTACCAACATGGGAAATCGATGCTCCACACCTATGGTCACCCCCTCGTTAGTCAGGTCAGACCATAAGCTAATCACCCTTAACATCCACATCCCACCCCCACCCCCCAGTAAGGAAACCTCCATAAAAAACTTCTCCAAAGCCAACTTCGTGCTACTCAATCAGAAGTGACAAACGTCATGACACCCATGCAGATGGGAACTGAAAGTTCAACTGCTGAATCCTACACTAAGGCACTGTACGAGCACATCCACTCATGCATGAATCGTGCCATCCCAAATAGAACCAAAATGCTCTCATCCAAAAAAGGAAGCCAATCTGGTGGTCCCCTGCCATAAACAAACTTTACAACAAAAGGAAGAAACTGTTGCAGAAAAGAGGAAAATCCTAGGATGCAAAAAACTCCCTTACCAGCCTCAGTAAGAAACTGAGATCCCTCATAAAATCCTCCAAAGCTAGTTACGAAAATAAAATTGCCAAAAATTCCAAAGACAACCACAAGGCATTCTATAACTATGTCAAGAATCTAAATGGCTTTGCTCAGATCTGCTTTGAGCTAAAACAGAATGGCATTAAATATACTGATCCCAAGGATATTGCCAATATCCTGGCAGATCGATTCAGTGCCAACTTCACCCCATTCTCACCCCCTAAATGGCCCATCTCAATACCGTAAGATTGCCAAATTCCGGTAATAACGGCCACACATGTAAAAAACGCACTCTCCATAGCTAAGAATACAGCATCCATGGGACCAGATGACATCCCAGGCTGAACATGAACTACAATATGAACTGGCATCTCACCTAAGTGTCATGTTTATCCCACTCCACAAGGGGGGATCCGCCTTGGATCCTGGAAACTACCATCCCATCAGTCTGACAAGCCTTATCTGCAAGGCCATGGAGCATATTATCATGGAACTTATAAACAAAGACATTGGCAACCTTCAAACACTGGACCCCACCCAGTTTGGGTTCATGAAGGGCCGATCTTGTCTCCTGAACCTGATTGCCTTCTTTGAATTAGTCTCCAGAGCCATGGACAAGGGTAAGGTGGTTCACACAGCCTATCTAGACCTTGCCAAGGCCTTTGACATCATCCCCCACTCTGGAATCATAGATAAATGTACTAAGCTGGGCATTAATCCCTACATCACCCAATGGGTTGCTAATTGGCTTACTGATAGAACCCACACTATAAAAGTAGCTGACTACAAATCCAGCTCCAGACAAGTGACAAGTGGAGTACCTCAGGGTTCAGTCCTGGGACCACTCTTGTTTGGCACCTACTTCTCTGAAGTACAGGCCAACACTAATGGACTCTGGCTAACAAAGTTCGCAGATGACTGCAAACTGAGAGCCATTATTGAATCCCCAAATGATGTGGATACTCTACAAAAGGGCCTTACAGAAACAGATGCTTGGTGCCAGAGCCATGGGCTCAAGCTCAATGCCAAGAAATGTATAGTTATCCCCTTTGGGAAAAAACATGTATCTGTGAATTACTATATAGGTGGCAGTACACTAAATACCAAAAGTGTGATAAGAGACTTAGGGACACAGGTGGACAGTGGTCTCACCTTCAATAACCACATCGCCACAAAAGTCAGGAAATCCTTCTATGTGGCACAGCTCATCACTAAGGGCTTTTCATCCAGAAAAAAGGAGGTCATTATCCCACTGTACTCATCCCTCATTAGTCCCATTATAGAATACAACGCCCCGTTTGGTATGTACCTCTCAAGACATCTGCCGCAACTGGAAAGGCTGCAGAAATACCTCACTAAAAGAATCACAGGCCTAAAGCAGATGTCCTATGCTGACTCCTTAAAAAACTCCAGCTATACTCTGTTGCATATCGTCTACTCAGAGATGATCTCTGCTTAACATACAAGGCCATGTCAAACCCAGAGCTGTTGGACATGCTACACTTAAAGAAATCCCAATCCCTCAAAGCCACATGCTCCATGGATCTAAACCTTGTCATCACAATAAACAAAACATGCTGGAGGGATAGGTTCCTGACCCAGAGACTACCCAGACTCTGGAATAGATTGCTCATATATGTCAAGCGGAGTGCCTCTTTGACCCTCTTCAAAAAGAACCTTGACGATTGGATGGGAGAAAGGAAATTCACCCCGGGGATCACGTCAGTCACCCTGTTAGACAGGGGTCCAGGGAAGTAAATTGTGTGGGAATAAATAGCCAGGGAATTGTTATGGCTAGACTTGTATAGGCCCTAGGGCTGATAGCCTAGTACCAACCTATGAACCTATGAACAATTCCTTCAGAAAACTGCCAGGTTGAAGAGCAAGATCATTCTCATTGCTCCCTTTTGGCCTCAACAAATTTGGTTCCCCTTTCTGTGGCCTCATTTGGTACATCAAACCTAGATTCTGAATCTAGTTCCAGACCTTTTATCTCACCCTACAGAAATGTTTCATGCAGGTCTTCCAAAGCTCTAGCTGACTGCTTGGTTTCTCCATATCTAGTAATTTCCAGACAACCTATGCTCTCTCCCCCAGTTAAGTGAATTCTACTATCTTGCCTCAAACCACCTACAAGGAAAACTTATGCTGGCAAATGAAAAAGATTTGTACATTTGACATTTCAAAATCATGTTGATCCATTTTCTGCACTGACTTATATTGCCCTGGAGTTTTTGTTGTTGCTATTTGATCAAGGAGCCAGTTCTTCCACATTAAATGTTCAATTAACAGCGATTTCCAGTTACTGTGTTGGTCTTGACAGCTATTCCCTTGCTTCACATACACTTTGTAAGACCTTTTTATGAGGAACCCTTCTGTTGAAACCCCAGTTAAATATCTTACTCCACCATGGACTTAACTCTGGTACATCAAGCTTTGGTCCTTCCACCCTTTGAACATGCAAATACTTGCAATCTAAAATTTCTGTCTTGGAAGACTTTGTTTTTTGTGGCCATTACCTTTGCCAGATGAATTTCAGAAATTCAGGCTTTGTCGGTAAAACCTCCATACCTAAGTTTTCATAAAGACAGAGTTGGATTACTGCCTAATGCATCCTTTTTTGCCTAAATTGGTTTCAGAATCCAGCATCACCCAGCCTATGAACCTACCAATTTTCTTCCCAAATTATACAAACAAAGGCAAATATTTGTTGCATTCACTAGATGTGCATAGGCAATTGCATTTCTGTTCACACAGAGCAAAGGACTTCAGAAAGTCAGATCAGTTATTTGTTTACTTTGCGGAAATGAAAGCCAGCATCTAGCGTTTCACTAGCCAAATGACTCACTAATTGCATTTCCTTCATTTACGATAAATTTGCCTTTAACTAAGCAATTGTGGGCTCATTCTACAAGATCGATAGCAGCTTCCTCAGTCTTTCATTCAAGAGCCTTCATGGATGATATTTGTACAGCATCAACTTGGGCCTCATGTCACACCTTCAACTCTCATTACAAGCTAGACTTAGTTTCTAGAAGTATAGCATCATTTTGCTCAGTGATGCTCAGGAATATTCTTCCTTGAAGCCACTCTGGGATTATAGTACCTGGGACTCTGTCCTATCAGTTGAGAACAGAATGAAAATTGACATCAGATAAAGAAGTTATGTATTTACCATAACGTTCCATCTGTGTTGTCCATTTTAATTTCTCCTCAACTCCCATCCACCAAACCCCATCCAATGTTGTCTGAAGACCAAGTAGATAGACTCACTTTTGGGGTCTTTCTCTTGCTTTGTATGAGTCCAGGTATAGCTATGGATTTCCATTATCTGCTATATTTCTGCTTGAATTTTTTTCTGTATGAATAAAGTGTTAGTCTTTTGCTATAATCTGCAAACAAGATCTGAGGTAATTGGGGGGTGCATTTTGGGTAAGGGAGAAGCTCAAAAGAGTTCAAGGTTGCCATGAGCTTTTACAATGGCTGAGTCAGATCAGAGGGCTCGGAGCCTAACCCATCATTTGAGGAGAAATGAAAATGGACAACATAGATGGAACTTTCTGGTAAGTAACTTCTCTTTACCGTGTGTGTGTGTGTGTGTGTGTGTGTGTGTGTGTGTGTGTGTGTGTGTGTGTGTGTGTGTGTGTGTGTGTGTGTGTGTGTGTATGTGTGTGTGTGTGTTTTTGACATAGCATAAATGTAATAGGATATCTAAAATACTAAACAGACATTAATGGTCATTACTTACTAGAAGCATTTACAGGAATTATTGGCATGGAGGAAGAACAGCTAGTGTTACTGATTTACCCAAGGCAGGGCAATGCAAACAAGAATACCAATAAAAATCAAATAAGTAAGACAAAGAGAATTATGTTTAGAGGCGGAGCCTAGATAGCCAACTGAGAGCAATGAATTTTGAGAACTCTATAAACTAGTATAATAATACAGGAAAATTTATTATTTTCAAGTTTAAAATGTCAGAAATTTGTATATAAACTACTAAACTACATAAATATCAATTTTGTTGGAGATATACAAAAATGTTCCTATCAAGTAACTTGGAGATATATTGCCTCATTGAATATGAACAACTCAAGGAATTCTTTTCCAGATGCTGCTTTGAAAAAAGAACTGCAATTGATGCCATCTACCTTACAGGAATTATCTTTGAATATGGATGGCTTTAAAAATGACTTAGAAAATCCCAAATTAAATTCTCAAAAACAGACTGATACTCTTAATGAACTATTACAGCAACACTATATGAAAATAACAAATATAGAGACTTCTCTAAATGACATTGAAGGGAGACTCAAAGAGGAAGAATTCCAAAAAGAATTTCTGCTTAAACAGAATACATGGCTGCTTAACAATATAGATGACTTAGAAAACAGGGAAAGGAGAAACAACATAAGGATCTTTGGTCTGCCTGAAAACACTGAAGGAGAAGACATTATTTCATTCTTAACCTGGATTTCTGAAATTTTAGACTTGAAATAGGGACTTTCATTTGGAATTGAAAGGGCGCATAGAGCACGGAGGAAACCTGCTTCTAACTCAACAAATACCCCACCTAGATCCATAGTTATAACATTCCTTTCATTTCTGGACAAGGAACTAATATTAAAATCTGCTTGGAGAAAATCACCCTTAAAATACAATCAAAGACTGATAAGGTTTGACAATAATTATTCTTCCAGAATATTAGAACAAAGGAAAAAAGTCTGGCCAATAATAAAACTGTTTAAGCAAAACAACATGAAAGCACAGTTTGCCTTTCCAGCCAAGATAAAAATACTTTTTGCCAATGAGATGAGAACCTTTAATGACTTAGAAGATGCTACTATATTCATCAAAAACAACAACATGGTGTCTATCCCAGAAAAAATGGAATGGATGGCCCCTACTTTTAAAAGAATAAAAGAAACAAATCCTTGGACTGATGCTAGAAAGAAGAAATGAAAACTGATTCCAAGATAGCTGTCTCAAAATAACTCTTACAACTACATCTCTCAAAAATCAACTGATATGGTACATCACTTTTCATCTGTTTTTATTTTAAAAAAGGAGGGTTTCTTAAACAACTGAGAAACAGTAATGATTTATTCAGAATGTTCAAAGAGTCCAATAATTCTTCACAAACAAAGGTCGGTCAAGATGGGTTACTATTTACGTTATATATCAGCCAAACAAAGCAACATATAATACAAACATAGACATTTCTATTTCCCTACTTGAATGCAATGAATACTTATCTTGTTCATTTTTCATTGATTTTACTTATAATAATTTAAGTAATTAATTAACTAATTCAGCAGAGTACCATTCATCAGAGTTCAGACTCAAATGTAACAATTTAACATCTTATATAATAGCAGTAACAATAGAGTGTTTTGAAAAAAAAATGCTGTCATGGAGACTAATGCCTTCTTCAGTTAAAGTATGGCTTAGAAATGTCATGTATATCCTGGTTAAATAATAGTAACAAGCTCTTAGTACAAATGTTATCATTATTCTGTCTAAATATAGTTAATATCAATTATGGTAGGTATCACAGCTACGAGTGCTGTTTGATCAATCCTGATATGGTGTGCATGGATGCAGCTGTGTCTGGCAGGTAGTACAAATGTTATTATTATTCTGTCTAAAAATAGTTAATATCAATTATGGCATGTATCATAGCCTCGAGTGCTGTTTGATCAATCCTGATATGGTGTGCGTGGATGCAGCTGTGTCTGGCAGCTGTTGTATGTTGCTGTTTTCATCTCTTGGAAGCTGTGGGTTGTGGCTTATGATCAAGGTTTACTGAGGATTGTGTATTAGGAAGAGACATTTGGTGTTTTAGCCTGGATCCAGAGGAAGGGGTGGATAAAACTGTGATTTGGGATATTTTGGAAGAGAAGAGTTTGTTTATACATCTGCTGAGTGAGAGGTCGGAAGGCTGGAAGAATGTGTTATCTCTGGTGGCTTGTTGGGATTTTTTTTTTTTAATCTGTTTGCTCTCCATTCTTTTCCTGGCTGCTGCCTCGCTGAAAGGGAGGAAAATTAGGCTTGAAGTTGCAGTGAAGTGAAGCTTTGCTTCAGGTGCATTGCGAGCCTCTGGTATGCAGTACACAGACACACTAACAGAAACAGATGCTCCCAGGTTGCTATGGTAATGGAGACAGAGTGATGATAATGCTTAAAGGCTCTGAGGAGCCTCCGAGATGATTCTTGGCAATGAAGTGTTTGGTTTAAAAAAAAAAAAAAAAATATATATATATATATATATATATAAAATAAAAGGGCTGTTTTAAACCACATGTACACATATTGATGGTCTCCCAACACTTCGTTTAGCTCATTAAGTTGATTCTTGATAAAAAAAAAACATAATAATAAGCGCAACTTTATATTTAACATGTATTTTGGTCCAAACTCATTATGGACTTAGATAAGAGTGGAAGTCTAAGTCAGTGTGAAAGACTAAGAGCACTTGGTTTTGTGCAGTACCCTTTGCAGTGGTCTGGGAGGTAAGCTTGCTCGGACGCATTGGGCATATGGGGATAGGTGATCCTAGGGGTGTTTGGGGTTGCCGGGAAGTGCTAGGGAGTCATCAAATTTCCTTCATGGAAATATTTGTGATAATGGAAGGGGTGTTGAGTGGTTCACTGGCAGAGTGGTCACTGCATGGAACAGGCTGGTAAAATGGAACAGGACAGATATTGGTTTGGATATTTTAAGAACAGCCTGGAAACACACTACATGAACTAGTGAATGGTATTCTGGAAAAACTGGAAGGGCATTGCTGCTCATACTTGAATTACTGATATGTGTGTATGTAAGGATGGAACTATACTTTTAACAAATAAGAAACTAGAAGGGTCTCATAATTTAAAGTCTATGGACTGTATAAACATGCTTGGAAGGAGATAATAATAAGAATAAGCATTACAGCTTGTAGTCTCTAGAATAACTAAGCAACAGCCCAAAAAAAAAAAAAAACACACACACACACACACACACACACACACAAAATAGTTATGTAATGTATGATTTTAGTAAATCTAGACATAAAATATATAATCGTCATATAAGATGAAGCAGTCTGCTGAATTTAAGGTTTTAATAACATGGGCTTGTGTATAATAACACTACTGTCTTAATTTGTCATAAATGACATACACTACATTGAACATCAAGGGGAAGCATGATGATTTTCTTATATAAGTAAATATGCATAACAAGTCATGAAATTGCATTAACTTGAATTGTAGTTTTTGTAACCCATATTGACCATATATAATACTTAAGCGGTTACCAAGGTAATTTATGCTTTATATATGACATCAAACTGACAAAGTTGTTCATGAGAAACAATAGAAGCCTGAACTTGAAATGCCACAGAATGTAACAATCATATTCTGAACAAATAGTATTAAATTGACAATAGATACTCAGTTTAATAACATGGGCTTGTGTATAACAACACTACTGTTTTAACTTCTCATAAAAGACATATACTATATTGCACATCAAGGGGAAGCATGATGATTTTCTCATATAAGCAAATGTGCATAACAAGTCATTAACACAAACTATCCATATTACCTTTTTAGGTACCCAAACCCATAGTTTAAATTTTTACTAATATCTACTTAACCCCAAACTCACTCCCTGTTATATCCTGAATAGTCATCATGTCTACCAAACCTCTTTCACTTCTAACTCAAATACTACTACTTATTACCATATCTTACCTAACCTATCTCACCCAACCTCTCAGTGCAAATCACCCACTCCCATTTCATACAACTAACCCATCTCATGTTTGTGGAACATGAACAATGCAACTTAGTATGAAACATTTTGGATTGAATACTTACAGAACTTGAATATAAGGTACTGAATAGACATTTGTCATTCATTCCTGCCCAAATGGCTGATTTACCTAAAACTTTATTAGACTTTAGACTGTTTATATGTAATTTGCCTTTGAAAGCCATTTTAAAGATCAAGAATTTAGTGATGCCACTTGTCTTTTTAGAAAGCCTAGTCCTTTTATACCTGCAACTAATCCTGCTTTTGAAATTTTTCTCAAATTGTGTAAAGAAGATGTCTAGAACTATTTTTTGGTAACAGAAAATGTAAAAAGTTTGTGAATCTATTGATGAAAAATTGTGTCTCAGTAATTTACATAATGACAATACTATAGTTATTCGCCCAGCCGATGAAGGTGGGTCAACAGTTATTATGAATAGGGCCTACTAATTTGATACTATTAGGGACATGTTGAGTGATTCTAACACTTATAAGAAAATGGATGTGGTTGCAATAGAAGCAATGAAATCAAGAATGCAGAAAGCACTTATGGAAACATTGCAGATGGGTATTATTTCCAAGGAAATGTTTCAATATTTTCTGATTGAACAACAACTAGTTCCATATTTACATGAGTTACCTAAAGTACATAAGGACCCATGAACCCCTACATTTAGACCTATTGTTTGGGCCCCTGTCTGGTTAACAGAATCTCGTTCCATATATATATATATATATATATATATATATATATATATATATATATATTGAAAAACAATTAAGACCTATATTAGACAAATATGACTTAGTATTAAAAAACAGCAAACAATTTCTTGAACAGCTTTATATGTATTTGAATTCTACAGAGTTTTGTGATTTTGATTTTTTTTTACCATGGATGTTGTATCTCTATTCACCATGATTCCCAATTCAGAGGGTATAGAAATGATGAAAGCATTTGTTTTAAGAAATAGTGAATATAGTGCACAGCACCTTGACCTTATATGTTTTTTACTAGAAATGACTTTAGAACACAGTGTGTTTATTTTTGAGCATCATTATTATTTGCAACTGGCTGGCGTAGCTATGGGCAATCCTTGTGCCAATAGCTATGCCAACCTTAAAATGGCAGAATGGGAATTTCAATTTATTAAATGCCTAATAGGGAAGAATATAATATTCTTTCATCATTTTGTAGACAATCGTTTCCTTTTATGGAAAGGAACTGAGGCAGAACTTTTACAGTTCTTTGATTATGTGAACACAAGGGTCAGTTTCCTGAAGTTTACTTTTGAATACTCTTATGAGATTTCACATTACTTGGATGTACAAATTAAGAGGGATAAAGAAGATGGCAGTATTTCTACAAATATTAAATAGGAAAGAATATTATCTACCTTCTTACCTGCATAGAGATAGTATGCATCCGGGACATATATTCCTTAATGTTATGAAAGGACAAATGTTATGTGTTTCAAGGCTAATAGTTGATTATACAGATTTTGAAGAGAGCTTGGTAAAACTCACTAAAGATTTTGAACATAGAGGTTATGATAGTACTGAGGTTCATAAAACAAGTGAAGCAATCAGGAAGGTGAGGAAGAATCTTGGTAAACCTTATTTTTCCTTACCTCAGAGAAGAAATGTTTCAAACTATAGATCTAGAGATAGAAAAGTTTGTTCTAATTTAACACACAGTAGTGAAGTCAGTGTCTTTAAGAATATAGTTAGTAAACATTGGCATGTTTTGCAAACTGATGAAAATACAGCTGGAATTCTTAGAACTAAGCCCTCTTTTGTTTACAGGAATAAAAAATCGTTAAGAAGACAGTTATGTTACCCTAAGCATGAAGGGTAAGATATGAACTACATACTAACAGGCACTAAGAGATGTGGTGCTTATAATTTTTGTACTAGTATAAATGAAGATCCGAGCTTTATACATCCTGACTCTGGGTATAAGTCCATGTTTAATGTTAAAGCAGATTGAAACACCAAAAATATAGTATATTTAGCTAAGTGTATGACATGTAGAAAATTTTATGTTGAGAAGACCAACAGAAGTGTCCATGAACGGATAAGAGACCATTTATACTGTATTAGTAAAAGATTAGAGTATAGTGCACTTGCTAAACATGTAGCACAGCATAAATTTGCCTTTCAGGTATTGGAGATCACCAGGACTGATATGAGACTAGGTGATATTATTAATAATACTGAACGCAATGAAACTAGATGGATTCTTAGGCTCAGAGCGCATTAAGGCTCCGGTCTAAATTATGTAGCCCCCCTGAAACCAGAATTAAAGAACAGGGGTTTGAGAAAGTAATTTATATAATATTTATACTACATTCGTTAATATAACATATAAATATATCTAGATTTTCAGGTTATTCAGTGTATAGTTAGATTTTTTAATAGTTTTTATGTATCTTGTTCATACACATGTTTCTTAAGAAGGATTTTTTTACTGTGGTTGTCTTTTTAAATAGTTCTTTTCCTTTGCACATTTACTACTTTTTTACATATCACATGAATAATTATTGTTAACTGATGGAGAATTTAAACCTGCGGTTTGTTGGGCTTTTTGTGATCTGAAGAAGCAATTGTTTAAATTGTGAAAGCGCTCATCTCTTTTTTATTAAACTTTTTGACCACATTGGATTTGGAATTTCATCTTTTATCAGCCGTGGAACTGCACTTTGCTTGTTTTTTACCTTTTGACTGTTTTGGTTTTGTGCAGCTTACCGTTGTGAGGTATTTATATTTTCTTGAACATATATAATACTTAAGCAGTTACTAAGGTAACTAATGTTTTATACATGACATCAAACTGACAAAATTGTTCAAGAGAAACAATAGAAGCCTGAACTTAAAATGCCACAGAATGTAACAATCATATTCTGAAAAAATAGTATTAAATTGACAATAGACACTCAGTTTAATAACATGGGCTTGTGTATAATAACACTACTGTTTTAACTTCTCATAAAAGACATACACTATTTTGAACATCAAGGGGAAGCATGATGACTTTCTCATATAAGCAAATGTGCATAACAAGTCATTAACACAAACTATCCATATTACCTTCTTAGGTACCCAAACCCATAGTTTAAATTTTTACTAATATCTACTTAATCCCAAACTCACTCCCCATTATATCCTGAATAGTCATCATGCCTATCAAACCTCTTTCACTTCTAACTCATATACTTCTAAATATTACCATATCTTACCTAACCTATCTCACCCAACCTCTCAGTGCAAATCACCCACTCCCATTTCATACAACTAACCCAGTCTCCATGATGCACACATATACCTCAACTTGCATATCACCCAGTCTCTACCCCTTCCATAATAGTATGCTCTTCACCTACAAACTCTTACCTAACCCCAAAAACTCTACTAACATCTATATTAGCCACATCCCCATAAAGCTTACATCCCAAAGATTACATACCAAGCAACTCAAATCCCTCTTCTGTCATCTCATCTCTATCCTTCTGTCCGGTAATATTCACCCAAACCCTGGCACTTCTTGCCCGCACATCTCAACCTCCCAATCCCATCCTCCTCCCACAACTGGTAAACCCCTCCGTTTCTCAGCTCTAAATGCCCAGAGCATATGCAACAAAATTCTAACCTCCATTCCTGGTTTCTCCATAACCAACCCGATATTCTGTTCATCTCAGAAACCTGGCTCAAACCCCATACAAAAGACTCTGAACTAACACCACCCAGCTTCTCCATTATTAGGAAAGACAGAACACATAAAAAAGGAGCGGAAGTCACTCTCCTCTACTCATCATCCAACTTAGTTACCCCATATACCAAATCTATTCCCGAATTTGGCAAGGCAGAGCTAATTGCAGCCCTACTTCATATAAACAAACATAAACTTATATGCATAGTCTCCCTTTATATCCCTCCTGGAGACAATATCTCAACCCTTGAAGATATTCTCTCCTGGTTCTCTAACATCACTAATGAAACTATAATCCTGGGTGATGTTAATATTAACTGGTCAACAATTCAGTCTCCTACACTCACTTAATATAAACTTGTACAACTTCACTCAGCTTATTAACTCAACAACTATACCTTCCAAGAACTTCCTTACTGGAAGCACTCTGAAGTGGATTCTAGTTTTTCATCTGACCCATTAGGTGACCTCTTCCCCACTTTTGCCCACTGTCTTCCCTCCTCCATATAACTTACTCATACCTACACCTTCACTCGCTGTCTAAAAAACTTTAATCTTAGCACATTCTCAAATGCACTAAAAACAATGAACTAGAACCCACTAAAAACCCTTCCTTTAGAAAATGCTGTTACCTACTTTAAAT
This sequence comes from Protopterus annectens, assembly GCF_019279795.1. NCBI lineage: Eukaryota > Metazoa > Chordata > Ceratodontiformes > Protopteridae > Protopterus > Protopterus annectens. The sequence continues at coordinate 1,079,100,737 of NC_056744.1, read as the reverse complement.
CAACTTTCCTCAACTTGCTTGACTCCTTTGCCTCTCTGAAAACAAAATGCATATGAAGCAATTCTGTACCTTGGCTAACCAAAAATACCTTACTAGCCATGCGATTCTGGGATTAAGGGTCTATATTAGATCACCAAACCCTTCAAAAAGTTAATGGTGATTGATCAAACTTATGTAAGCGAAAGCTTACAATCTTGAACTGTCAGAATAGCGATTTTTTTCCTAGGGAAAAAAATCGCTGATATAAAATACATACACACAACACAAGCAAACCAAACAAACAGCAATCCAAACACATACACCTAAAATCTGACACCTAACCATACACTAAACTATACACACACCACTAACTATCCACTTACCTTAACCCAAACCCTAACCCTAAGGTCCGTCACGATCACACACTCACCTCACCTGCTCCCTAACCTTAACTCACCTAACCTGCCCTAACCCTTACGTCCACACAATCGCACACATACCTAACCCGCGCCCTAACCCTAACTCACCTAACCCGCCCTAACACTCACATCCACACAATCACACACTTACCTGATCCCGACCTGTAACTTTCCACCACAGCACTGAAAATACTGAAGCAACAGAGATGGACAACCAAATTCTTTCCCTAGGAAAAAAATTGGGTTTCTGTTGCTTTGATATTTTAAGCTTTTGCTTACATAAGGTCTATCAATCACTGTTCACTTTTTTAAGCATTCGGTGATCTAATATAGACCCCAGGATAAAGCCTGGAAACACTACTCCAAAAAATAAAACTATCACCACCCTTAATGAATTTAAAACACTTCGTAACAAAGTAAAAAAACTTATCTCAGACCACAAAGCCTACTTCTTTACACTCCAAACCAACCATAACACCAACCCCAAAAAATTCTGGCATGCAATCTCCTCCATTCTCAACCCTGGCAAAAAAGAAAACCCCTGCCCTGATCCAGATGCCTCTGACTTGGACTTAGCCACCCAATTTAACACTTTCTATATCGATTCCATAAGTAAACTTACATCATCCTTCACTTGCCATTTGGCTTCCCCACCCTTATTTCCACATATCCCTCCCTTCCCTAGCATCTCCTGGTCCCAACCTCCTCCTTTCTCCTTCAACCCTATCCCTACAGCCACAATAAAAAAACTTCTACTAACACTGAAACCCAGCTCCAACACCCCTGATGATATACCCTCATATTTCTTAAAAGTTGCCGCAGAAGGCATATCTCTTCCCATCTGCATTCTTATAAAGCGATCTATTTCTGAATGTCAAATTCCCCAGCTCTGGAAAAAGGCCTTTATTATTCCACTCCATATAGGTGGTAATAACAATAATATCACAAACTTTCGACCTATCACTATCTTATCCTCCATTTCTAAAGTTCTCAAAAAATGCATCCATCTACAACTTCTGCCTTACCTCATAAACAACCAACTTCTAACCCCTACTCAACATGGTTTCAGACCCGGCCACAGCACTACCACAGCACTCCTCTCCTTCCTAGAAACCATTAATAAGGCCCGTGATACTGGCCACATCATGTCCACTCTCCTCCTTGACCTCTCTAAGGCATTCAACATTATGTCTCATAACCATCTTTTCACTAAACTCTCCAAACTACATCTATCCCACTCCTCTGTTAACTGGTTTACCAGTTACCTCTCGAGCAGGCAACAAGCAGTCAGATGGAAAAAAGGCACCTCCCCTTTTCTCAGTACTCCCACAGGTATCCCCCAGGGTTCAATTTTAGCCCCCTTCTATTCAATATATTGATAAACAATTTCTACCAAGCCATCCCAAATGCCAACCTTGTCCAATATGCCGATGATTCAACAATAATCTACTCTGCCTCTTCTATACCCACCCTAGTTAAATTAACCCAAGATGCCTTCTCCTCCACTGAGCAATGGATGATGGACAACCATCTAGCACTCAATTATACTAAAACTAAACTCATGATATTTACTGCTTCCAAAACTACCACCCAAGATAAAACCTCATTCTCAGTCACCAGTCAAAATAATACTCCTCTCAAAATAGTCTCTAATGCTAAACTACTAGGAGTCATGATCGATGACCAGCTAAAGTTTGATAATCATCTACAAGTAAATATCAAAAAAACACACAAAAATAGGTATGCTTTACTGCCACAACTGTTACATCTCTCCCTCCACTAGGCTCATCCTCACCAATACTTACCTTATCCTATCCTTCCTATAGGGTGCCTCTATACTTACTAACCTGCAATCCTTCCTCAAGACTAAACTCTCCTCTTGCTATAATAAAATAAAATTTGTAACCGGTCATAGATCCACTTCCCATCACTGCACTGCCCTACACCAACTGAATTGGCTTGAGCTGTCCAGTTACCTCATCTATATTCAACTTGTCCAAGCACACAAACTTATTTTCACCCCCTCTCTCTGTCCCTTTCTTGCCACCACCTTTAAAATGCACCAGTCAAATAGACTTTTGAGATCTAATTCCCAAAATCAAATTGAACTGCATAAACCTGCCCATCCACCAGATAAAAATCTAATGTCCTTCTCTCTAGCACCCCATTGGAATTCCTTCCCACCTCTCATCCGCACCACCACCAGCCTCTCTTCATTCAAAACCTTACTTCACATATACCTAACTTCACTATGGGAATGCTCTTGCTCTCACTCTACATAATCTCCCTACACTATAGCTACTCTCTATCAGCTACAATTCACAATAGCCTCCCATTATTATGTACCCCTAATACATTCTAGGAATTAACATAACTCCTAGAATGGTACAATTCATTAGCCTAGAAATTAATTACATGAATTAGCATAACTGTTAAAAAATTTAGACTGTTTCTGTTATTGCATTGTGCTAATATGTTAAAATGTTAAAAACTTTGACTGTTTGTAAATATTACTATTATTGCAATGTACGAATATGTGCACTCCACTAATATGTGTTTTTCTATTTGTTCAGTTTTGCTTCATTTGTGCACATTACATTTCTCTAATAACTTACTCTTATGTTAAATCTGTAATTTGTAAATTTCTGGAAATTTTCTCCCCAGGACTTTTTTGAAAAAAGTTTCTTTGTGGCCCAATGGACTATCATGGCAAACAAACTATAAATAAATAAATAAATACATGCTTTAACTTGAATTGTGGTTTTGTAACCCATTTTGACCATACATAATACTTAAGCTGTTACCAAGGTAACTAATGTTTTATACATGACATCAAACTGACAACGTTGTTCAAGGGAAACAACAGAAGCCTAAACTAGGAATGTCACAGAATGTAACAATCACATTCTGAACAAATAGTATTAAATTGACAATAATCATTCAGTTTAACCTTTGCTGATTATACAAAATAGAATGTTGCCATTTAAATCTAAAAACTTTCAGTATATGCCATAAAATGGCAAGTTATACATATGGAAAGGGAATTTGTAATCCTTAATCACAATAAGTGATTTTTTTGTTTTTAACATATAATTTCACTAATTTTATAATAAGCAATGACAGATATGAAAATCCTTATGAGTAGAAAATGGGGGGGAAGATGGATGCACTGAAAAAATTAAAATGCACTAACTTTCATCAATGTTCATATAAAACAAACTTGATGCTTTAAGTAAGTTAGCAACAAACAAAGTGATTACTTAAATGCTGGCAAACAATGAAATATAACTTCTGATATATCTAGTAAAATACAATATATTGTAAACATTAGGTATAAATATTATTACCATCTATTTATATTAAGTAATAAGTTTTTAATGACTTCATCAGTGAGGGTGAGTATGTTAAATAACTGTGTGCTATAATCTTTTACTGAGGTTTTATATATGATACATCCTACTTTACTATGATTGGATTGCTTGTCATCTATCTTTCATGTAAATATTAATTGCTAATACAATAAGCAGACATTTATATTGTATTAGAATTCTGTCTAATCTACAATAGTACTATATTTGTTCAAAATAATATAAATATTGCTTATTCCTATTACAAGTATTCTCCATAAGATAATAAAATTTATGGAGCTCAGATGTTCTGGATTGTCAAGGTATGAGAGATAATCTTATGGATTTAGGTTTATCCATCAGATTAGGAATGATTTTCATTCCATGGCTAGTGTGGATCCTAGTTTTGTTAGCATTTATTAATTTAAATTTGTTATTTTACAAAGACATTTTTAGTATGCCTGAACAAAACATTACGTTACTGGTAAACACTTAAAGTATAAAACTGATAATTTCCTTTAAAAGCTCAAACATATACTTTATACTTATCAGAGGAAAATGTTTAGTAGTCACAATAAAAGAAAAAATATACAGTCTAAATAACCTTAGATGGATTTATTATCTTTAAATACCAATGGCTTAAACAATCCTAGCAAGAGATCAAATCTACTGAAATATTTAAAACTGAACAATGTACAAATTGTCTTCCTTCAAGAAACTCATTTCAAAACAAATGACAATTACAAACAGAATCCTAAGGAATATATAATATTGGCGCAATCCACTTATAAGACAAAGGGGGTAACAATTTTATGGAAAACAAATGTGATTAACCCAGAAATCATTTATAAGTATGAAGATAAAGAAGGCCTTATGGCATTAGTAATATTTAAATATAATAGAATATGGACCCTAGCCAATCTATACTGGTTCCCAGGCATTAGAACAGGAACTGTTAGAAAACACTTGGATTTCATTACCAATAATTATAAAGACAACTTAATATTAGGAGGAGATTTTAACTGTATATTTGATATTTCTGAAAATACAAATAAAAGACCGCTGCGTACATCTTAGGTTCATAGGTAGGTACTAGGCTTTCTGCCCGAAGGCATTTATAAGCCTAGCCGGAATGTGTTGGCTTTCACTGCCACCTTAGATTAGTTCCCTGTGCCTCTGTCCAGCAAAGCCATTGAAGTGATCCCTGGGGTAAACTTTCTGTTTCTCATCCACTCGTCAATGTTTCTCTTGAAGAGGGTTAGTGAGGAGCTCTGCCTAATGTAGACTGGAATTTTGTTCAAGAGCATGGGAAGTCTCTGGGACAGGAATCTATCCCTCCAGCGCATCCTATTTATTGTTGTGGTGAGGTTTAGATCCCTGGAGCATGTGGCTCAAGGGGATATGGTTTTCTTTAGGTGGAGCATGTCCATCAATTCTGCGTTGGACATGGCTTTGTATGTCAGGCAGAGATCACCTCTGAGTAGGCGGTATGCAACTGAGTACAGCTGGAGTTTCTTCAGTCGAGCTGCATAGAGCATCTGCTTGAAGCCAGTGATCCTCTTGGTGAGGTACTTCTGTGGTCTTTCCAGTTGTTGCAGGTGTCTTGTAAGGTACATCCAAAATGGGGTATTGTACTCTATTATGGGTCTGATGAGTGATGTGTAGGGGGGTCCAATGACCTCTTTCAATCTGGATGCAAACCCTTTTGTGATTAGGTGAGCCACATACAAAGATTTTCTAACCACTTTGGCAATGTGATTATCAAAGGAGAGTTTACTATCTACTTGGGTCCCCAGATCCCTTATTACGTCTTCCGTATTTAGGGGGCTACCACATATGTGATAGTTTGTGGGTACTTTTTTTTTGCAAAGGGGATGACTATGCACTTTTTGGCATTTAGCTTGAGGCCATGGGTTGACACCAGGTATCTGTCTCAGTGAGACCCTTTTGGTGGATGTCTGTGTCAGTCAGAGAGTCAATTATAGCCCCTAGTTTGCAGTCATCTGCAAACTTGGTCAGCCATAGTCCTCCTGTGCTTGGCTGTACCTCTGAGAAGTATATGCCAAACAGGAGGGGTCCTAGGACTGAGCCCTGGGGAATGCCACTTGTAACCGGTTTAGAATCAGACCTAGCTCCCGCAACTCTTACCATGTCGGTTCTGTCCGTGAGCCAGTTGGCAACCCATCTCATGATGTAGGGGCTTATGTTCAGGCTGGTGAGCTTGTCTATAATACCTAAGTGGGGAATGGTGTTGAAGGCCTTTGCAAGGTCTGGGTAGGCTGTGTGGTCCACCTTTCCCTCATCTATAGCCTTGGTAACTGTCTCAAAAAAGTCCACCAGGTTTAAGAGGCATGATCTGCCCTTAACAAAGCTGAACTGGGTAGGGTCCAGTGTTTGGAGGTTCCCAATGTCTCTGTTAATGAGATCCATGATGATGCACTCCATAGCTTTGCAGACCAAGCTAGTCAGGCTTATAGGGTGATAGTTCCTGGGGTTCATTGTGGCTCCACCTTTGTGGAGCAGAATAACCGTTATTGTGTGCCACTCTGTGGGCACATAGCCTGTGGAGAGGATGAGTTTAAACAGTGTGTTTAGGTGAGGGGTTAGTTCATCTTTGAACTTGTGTAGGATGCAGCTTGGGACACCGTCCTGTCCCATTGACGCTGTGTTTTTGGCTTTGGAGAGGGCTTTTTTAACCTGAGTGTCTGTGATTTAAGGGGCACTACATTTTTCTGGTATAGTTATGGGCCCTTTTGGGGGTGAGAGGGGGGTAAAGTTTGCACTGAACCTGTCTGCTAGGATGTTGGCTATATCAGTCAGTTCAGTGTATTTTGTGCTATTCTGCACTAACTATGAGCAGATCTGAGAATTGCCACTTAGATTCTTGACACAGCTAAAGAATGCCTTGTGGTTATCTTTGGAGTCCATGGCAATTTTTCTTTCGAAGCTAGCCTTGGATAATTTTATGAGGGAACGTAGTTTCTTGCTAATACTGATCAGGGATGTCCTCCCTTCTTGGGATTTTACTCTTTTCTGTACTAGTTGCCTCCTTCTATTGTATAGCTTGTTTATGACAGGGGTCCACCAGACTGGTGTATCAAAAGCTTTAAACAAGTAGGAAGAATCATTTCATCTTGTAGATACTTTCAAATTTAAAGAAGATAAATCTTTGTTGTTTTCCCATCAATATCACAGATTTGGTACCCAAACTAGAATAGATAAAATATTTGCTGCCCATGACTTACACTCTAAAATCATTAATTTCTCAATCACTCCCTGCCCCTTTTCAGACTACAATTCATTGATACTAAAACTTCAAAATGGGTACAAACCATTAATGTTTAACTCCAGAATTCCAGCATATATAACTAAACTTAAAGAGTTCAAACCCTGGTTATTATCTGAATTACAGTTCTTCTTAGATATTAATTACACTACAGAGATAAATAAAATAATGATATAGGACTCATTAAAAGCTTACATATATGGTAAAACCCTAACCTGGTATAAAAAAATCAGAGAATGGGATTCTGAATTCTTAGATTTACAATCCAAACTTTTGTCAGTAAAAGCTGAAAAAATCAAAATCATTTGGAGATGAAAAAGAAAGTAGAAGTATTAAACAATAAATACAATGAAATTCTAACACATAAAACTAGTTCAGCTTTAGGAAAACTAAAAATTAATACCTTGGCCAATTCTCCCAAATATCTACATAATTTATCCACAAGACTCAAAATACAATCAAAAGCTAATGACATTAAAAGTATCTTCCATGAAAAGAAAGGGAAAATGTCTCGGATATCGGTGACATTCTTGATACCTATAGAAATCACTATATGGAACATTTCCAAAAGGAAAATATACATATCCATCACTTAAATCTAGATGAAAATGTTATAATATAAAAAACAGAAAAATTAAAACTAGATCTCCAAGCACCCATATCCTACAAAGAAATTACAGATACTATAAAAGAGGGTAAACATAATAAAGCTCCAGGTATAGATGGCATAATTATGGAAATATATAAACTTTTTCCTTCAAAAATACTATCCCTCTTCCATAAAACTCTATTAGAAATTCAGTCACAAGCTTTAATACCACCCTCTTGGAGATATTCCTTAATCACTCCAATACTAAAGGAAAACAAATCCCCAAACCTCTGTACCTCATATAGACCTATGCCATTATTAAATAATGACTATAAGATATTTATGACAATATTAACTAACAGAATGAAAATACCACTATCCAAAACAATAAATAATGATCAAATTGGATTTATATATCATAGACACACGCATGACAAAATTAAAATGATAATTTCTCTTATAGATTATGTTAATAAATAAAATAAAGAAACACCCATGATTGGCTTAGATATAGAGAAAGCCTTTGATTCCCTAAATTGGGACTATTTATTCAAAATCCTAATGCTATCTTAATTTACTGCATCCTTTGTTCATCTCCTAAAAAATATATATACAAATAATTTAGTGCATGTCAAGTTAGGTCATTTTGCCTCTGAATCTATACAGATAACAAAAGGCACTAAACAAGGATGTCCCATGTCACCAATTCTGTTTGCTCTGGCTATTGCAATATTGGCAGATTCAATTATTAAAATCAAAGAAATAGATGTTTATGAACAATACAATTCTAAAGTAATGCTATTTGCTGATGACATATTACTAACATTATCTAATATAAAAGAGACATTAGAAGAATTAGATATATTAATTGACAAGTTTCACATGACTTCAGGACTCAATTTCAAAATCAAAATTTTTATTTTTAAATAAAAAAAGAACTGCAGACTAAGGGGGATCACATTATACGGAAACAAGAATCTACCTTAAAATAACTAGGAATTGAGTTATGCAAGGATAATAATGAATTAGTCTCAAAAAACTACAATAATATCATCAACACAATAAAAATGTCAGTGGAAAAATGGAACAAAATAATATTAATATTTGAAGATAGACTACAGTTAATACAATGGTTTTACTGCCCAAGATCCTATGCCTTGGCAATACTACTGTTACCAGAAAGTAATGTACTTAAAGAAATAAATTCATGCCTAATAAAATTTTTATGGTTTCCCAAAAGAAACAGAATAGCTTTAATACATCATATCAGACCATGGAAACAAGGAGGATTAAACTTTCCTGATATAAAAACATATATAAAAGCATCAATATCTAAAACAATCTCAGATTGGATAAATCCAAATTACTCTGCAAATTGCAAAGAATTACTAACTATAATATCAATAAATGAATTTGATTTACAAAAAAAATTTCAAATAACAGATAAAAACAATTTGTCATGGCACATATGTATTAGTATGCAATATAACATAACTAAACCCGTTAAAACTCATATGATTAATTATTACATTTACTTATTTGGAAAAATATTAATGAAAATATATATTTAAAAATCTGGTTTGCTATTTTAACACCATTTATAGTCACAAAGAACTTTCCACATAAAACATAAATTAGTAATTCCTGGGAACAGAAAGGATTTGTTTGTTGGCTTCAAAGAACTAAAGGTTTTAGATTTGCAAGTAATAAAAACAACATACAAAATTCCACAACAGGACTGGCTAACTACAGAGTATTCTGTCATATTCACAATATTTAAGTAGAATAATTAGCAATTCTTCATTTAAAGAAATACCTACATTTATGAAATACATATATGAAATCATATATAGTGACTTGGACATAGGAAACAGTATTTCAAAATTTTACAAAATATCAATAAACTACAAAACAACACCCAAACCTCATATTGGAAATATATAACAAAAGGACATTTGATACAGTTAACTGAAGATATTAAAACAAATATCTTATTATCGATAAAATATACATCCTTTATACAATACTGAACAGTTTTTAATTGGAAATGCTTGCACAGAGCATCCTTAACCCCAGACAGAATCAGTAAAATTAGTTCTTCCATAAAACGAATATGTTGGCGATGTGAGCAAGTACACAATACAGACTGGAACCACATTTTCTTTGATTGTGTTAAAATGAAGCCATTTTGGAATGGTATTAACTTTCTACAAGCTTTATTTAATGAATCATTTTATTTAACTAAAGTTCTTGTATTATTAAATGTGAATGAAGGTCCTCATCTGAATAGGTTAAACATGTATCTAGTATGGACTATACTTACAATTTCAAGGAAGTGTATAAAAAGAAGGTGGAATACAAACATAATACCAACTTTGGAAGACTTCTACAGCCTACTGAAGACCACAGCATTATTGGAATTTAAAATTAAAGAACTAAGACTTTATCCAAAGCCATTTATCAACAACCCTTGGGGAAAAGTCTTATCGTTGATTGACAATACACAGTAATTGATCAGACACTCTGATAATGGATTGGACATACTTATAAAGTAACTGTATACATTTAGATGTATTATAATGTCAGGCTAATGTAAATAGTGTACATAGTTATTTAAGATGTTATGTATAAATACTATGGAATTCATTCAAATGTATTTGAAAAATAAAAAAAATTGAGAAAAGAGGATTATGATTGAGTTGATCATAATTAACATGTATATGGAATCTGCTGATTAAACTCAGAAACTGGAGAAAAAATGAAACCTTATTATAAGGTTATTATAAGCAAGGCTTTCTACACCATCCCCCACTCTGGAATTATAGATAAACTCACTAAACTACATATAAATCCCTATGTCACAAGATGGGTTGCCAACTGGCTCACTGACAGAACCCACACTGTGAAAGTAGCAGTCTCCAAATCCGACTTCAGACCAGTGACAAGTGGAATACCACAGGGTCAGTCCTGGGTTCTCTCCTGTTTGGTATCTACTTCTCTGAAGTACAGGCTAACACAGAAGTTCTTTGGCTAACAAAGTTCGCAGATGACTGCAAACTAGGAGCCATAATCGAAACTCCTAGGGCCTCACTGAGACAGATGCCTGGTGTCAAAGCCATGGCCACAAGCACAATGCCAAAAGTGCATTATCATCCCTTTTGGTAAAAACTCTGTACCCATGAACTACCACATAGGCGATAGTCTACTTAACACCAAAAGTGTGATAAGAGACCTTGGGACACAGGTGGACAGTAGTCTCTCCTTTGATAATCACATCACCACAGTAGTCAGGAAATCCTTCTACGTGGCACACCTCATCACAAAAGGTTTCTCATCCAGGAAAGAAGAGGTCATTGTTCCCCTCTACTTGTCACTCATTGGACCCATTAATGAGTACAGCGCCCCTTTTGATATGTGCCTCACAAGACATCTACAACAACTGGAAAGGCCGCAGAAATACATTACAAAGAGGATTACCGGCCTCAAAGAGATGCCCTATGCAGACCATCTAAAAAAACTTCAGCTTTACTCCATTGCATATCGCCTACTCAGAGGCGATCTCTGCCTAACATACAAAGCTATGTCAAACCCAGAGCTGTTGGACATGCTTCACTCAAAGAAATTCCAATCCCTTCGATCTGTATGCTCTACGGACCTAAATCTTGTCACCACAATAAACAGAAAATGCTGGAAGGATAGATTCCTGTTCCAGAGACTTCCCATACTCTGGAACAAGCTACCTATCTATATCAAACAAAGCTCCTCATTAGCACTCTTCAAGAAAAATTTTGATGATTGGATGGGAGATGGGAAATTCACCCCAGGGATCACTTTTGTGGCTCTGCAAGACAGGGGCACAGGAAAATAATTTTCTTGGGTGGGGAAAGCCAGGGTACCTTATTGGCTAGGCTTATATAGGCCCTAGGGCCAATAGCCTAGTACCTACCTATGAACCTATTTGCATATCAGCTTTATGTTGTTGAGAGCAGTGCATTTAACATTGCAAGCCTTTCAGGATGCTCTCCCATTGAAATGCTGACAGTACAAACAGACAATATATCAGTGGTTTGGTATAGCAACAAAGAAGAAGGACCCAAATCATATCCCCTATGTCGAGAAACACTACAAGTGTGGCAATGGGCAGACTCTTCCAACTGCTTTCTCTTAGCAACACACATTCCAAAGAAGACCAACATGCTAGCAGACAAACTGAGTAGGTGCATTTTGTTACTCACAAATGGTCAGTCGACCAGAAAGTAGCAAGCATGTTTTCCAAAAGTTGGGCAGCCTTGCTGCAATCTTTTTGCATTTCCCCTAAACAACAAGTGCAGCAACTACTTTGCCCTCATCACCCCACAGGCGGAGTAACTGAGGGATACTCTTCTCCACAATTGCCCCCCCCCAGGTTACTCTATGCTTATCCATCAATCTCTCTGATATCACAATTCCTTCAGAAAACTGCCAGGTTGAAGAGCAAGATCATTCTCATTGCTCCCTTCTGGCCTCAACAAACTTGGCTCCCCTTTCTGTGGCCTCATTTGGTACATCAACCTTAGATTCTGGATCCAGTTCCAGACCTTTTTTCTCACCCGACAGAAATGTTTTATGCAGATCTGGCAAAGCTCTAGCTGACTGCTTGGTGTCTCCATTTCCAGTAATTTCCAGAAAACCTATGCTCTGTTCCCCAGTTCATCAAATTATATTATCTTCCCTCAAACCACCTACAAGGAAAACTTATGCTAGCAAACAAAAAAGATTTGTGCATTCGGCACTTCAAAATCATGCGGATCCATTTTCTGCCCTGATTCATACTGTCCTGGAGTTTTTGTTGTTGCTATTTGATCAAGGAGCCAGTTCTTCCACAGTAAAGGTTCAATTAGCAGCAATTTCCATTTCCCATGTTAGTCTTGATGGCTCTTCCCTTGCTTCACATAAACTTTGTAAGACCTTTTTATGAGGAATTCTTCTGTTGAAACCCCCAGTTAAAAATCTTACTCCACCGTGGACTTAGCCCTGGTGCTTCAAGGTTTGGTCCTTCCACCCTTTGAACCTGCAAATACTCGCAATCTAAAATTTCTGACTTGGAAGACTTTGTTTTTGCTGGCCATTACCTCAGCCAGATAAATTTCAGAAATTCAGGCTTTGTTGGTAAAACCTTCATACCTAATTTGCATAAAGATAGACTTTGCCTAAAGTTGTATCAGAATCCAACATTAACCAGCCTATCAGTTTTCTTCCCAAATTATACAAACAAAGGGGAATATTTGTTGCATTCACTAGATGTGCATAGGCAACTGCATTTCTACTTACACAGAGCAAAGGACTTCAGAAAGTCAGATCAGTTATTTGTTTCCTTTGCGGAAAAGAAATTGGGCAAGCCAGCGTCTAGACTTTCCCTAGCCAAATGACTCACTAATCGCATTTCTTTCATTTATGATAAATTTAATTTACCTTTAACTAAACAACTGTGTGCTCATTCTACAAGATCGATAGCAGCTTCTTCAGCCTTTCATTCAAGAGCCTTCATGGATGATATTTGTACAGCAGCAACTTGGGCTTCACCTCACACCTTCAACTCTCATTAGAAGCTAGACTTAGTTTCTAGAAGTATAGCATCAATTGGCTCAGTGGTGCTCAGGAATACCCTTTCTTGAAGAGACTCTGGGATTATAACTCCTTGGACTCTGCCCCACCAGTCGAGGACAGAATGAAAATTGACAATATCAGATAAAGAAGTTATGTATTTATCATAACGTTCCATCTTTGTTCATTTTCTTTCCTCCTCAACTCCCCACCCACCGAGCCCCAACCAATGTTGTCTGAATACCAAGTGGTCAGAGCCAGTTTTGTGGTCTTTCCCTTGCCTTTGTATGAGTCCAGGTATAGCTATGGACTTCCATTATCTGCTATATTTCTGCTTAAAATGTTTTCTGTATGAACAAAGTGCTACTCTTTTACTATAATCTGCAAACAAGATCTGAGGTTATGGGGGGATGCATTCTGGCTAAGGGAAAAACTTATGAGTTCAAGGTCGCCATGAGCTTTTACAATGGCTGAGTCAGATCAGAGGGCTCAGATCCTAACCCATCATTTGAGGAGAAATGAAAATGGACAACATAGATGGAACTTTATGGTAAGTAACTTCTCTTTCCCTTGTTTTTGTGTGTGTGTGCGTGGTGTGTGTGTGTGTGTGTGTGTGTGTGTGTGTGTGTGTGTGTGTGTGTGTGTGTGTGTGTGTGTGTGTGTGTGTGTGTGTGCATGTGTGTGTGTGTGTGTGTATGTGTGTGTGTGTGTGTGTGTGTGTGTGTGTGTGTGTGCACGTGTGTGTTTTTGACATAACATAAATGTGATAAGATATCTAGAGTACTAAACAGACATTAATGGTCATTACTTACTAGAAGCATTTACAGGAATTATTGGCATGGAGGAAGAACAGCTGGTGTTACTGATTTACCCAAGGCAGGGCAGTGCAAACAAGAATGCCAATAAAAAGCAAATAAGTAAGACAAAGAGAATTATGATTGAGTTGATCATAATTAATGTACATATGGCATGTGCTGATTAAACTCTGAAATTGAGGAAAAATTAAACTTTATTATAAGCCTCTCTGACATAAAAGTAATCAGAGCTGTAATGCTTTAGTCCTTTATTCGAAAATACACAGTGGCTACCATAGAGCATAAGTGAGAAGCTAATCAAGTTTTGACAGCTGCAAATCACTTCTTGTCACCACACAAAGAAAGACAGACTGAGCTATTTAATGGCTTTTAAAGCTGTTAGCTCATCAGAGGTCTACCCAACATCTGGCCACTGTCTGTGTTACAGCAGTAAGTGCTTTACTGCTTTCAAACTTGTAAACACCTCATGCTCTCACACTACTTTTTCTGTAACTGACAGTGCATGGAAGCAGCTGAAGCTCCATCTACTACAAAGAATTATGACTGGGTTTCTCTGATCACAACAAAGTAATTATATGTCCTTAATATGGGTATCGAGATTCACTTCTCAAGCTCTGCACTGTTGTACTCTACAGGTGAATTTCTTGACATTTACTGTTGAATAAATTACTTGCTTCTGAGATATACCAGTGTGTAATCATCTATGCAGTGCATGGAGTGACCCCGATTGTGCTAAAACACAGCTAAATTATAGCCTGATTCAGCACAAGTCCTAACCTTAATGTTTAGAGTGGTGTTTAACAAGTGATCTGATGTTGTCAGTCTTCATCTATTCTTGACTAATGGGCTCGGTTCTGATCCTTGAAACTTATCCGGCCATTACATAGCTCCCGCCAGCCACAAAAATCTCTCGAGCTGCAAGTCTATCCAGAATTCTCCTCTCATTTGCCACTTTCTTGAATCAGAAGTGTCAGCCAGTGATCTCTCATGGCTAAGTAATTTTTTTGTTTTTCCAATAGTTATTCCTTTTCTATTAATAGTTAAATCTTCTTACTGTTAATTACAACTTTTCATCTACTGTTTGGTCTACCTGAGTGAATGTGTTTCCCCTTTTTTTTACCACAGTAAATACTTTCCTCTACCATTGCTGGTAGTTATTTCTCTTCACCCTTGTGGTAACCCTTTTTCTACTATTGTTGGCAGAATTTTTATCTCACTTAAATCCTTTTTCTGAGTTTGTGTGTGTGTGTGTGTGTGTGTGTGTGTGTCTCCTTTTTTAATAGTTATGGCTGAAAAGCCTAAATTCCATACCCGAGGATTCAGACAATGCTCTGATGTGGCAGAAAGCTGCCAAACTCAGATAACCATGACAAATGTGTCTATTGCTTGGGAGTGGCCCATTTGAGTGTGGAATGTACTATATGCCAGGGTTTTAGTAATAGACCTCTGTCCGAGAGAAAGAATAAGTTAATCCTCAAAGGGCTTCTTAAGGCCCATTTCGAGGAAGCCTTGTCCAAGGCCTACCAGTCCCCTCTGGCCTCTGGCTCTAAGTCTTCTCTATCAGTGTCATCATCTCCTTCGGCACCTACCATTAAAAAACATAAATATGCCTTGGAGGGTTCATCCTCGGAACCAAAATCAAAAGTTCCTAAATTGTCGGAACATTTAAAATCTTTGGCACCGAAGACTTCTTCGGTTCCAGCGACACCAGATATGACTACAGTTCAGAGCTTTGTTTTTTCAGCTCCAACAATCACTACCATTCCGACTTTGGTGCTGACTGTTTCGCCCTTGGTGCGGCATACTGTACCAAAGCTATCCACATCTTCAGAACCCAGGTCTGTCTATTCACCTTCAGTGGATCTTTTTTTTGGACAATTACACAGTCCATATATGCAGAGATCAGAGTCTCCTTCAGCCCTGTCTATGCACTCCACCAGAAGCCTGTGGGAACTGGACATTGTTAGGTTGGTGGACCAGATCTTAGCAGGGGTCTTTCTTTCACTGTTCAGATCACTCTCCCTCCCAGAGCAGTTGGGTTCTCTCCCACAACACGCTCCATCCACCCAGGTTCCTACGAATTCAGCTCTGTCTGCACCCTTGCCCTCTGTACCGAGTCTGCCTCTGGCCCTTTGGTACCACTGTTGCTGTTGAGCCCCCAGGACAGTGTCTTCACTGTCAAGCAATGAGGGTTAGTGCCAGTTCTAAGCATTTCTACGGAACCGTCCATATCCCTTATGGCTATGGCCGTGGTGTACCCTTCCTTGGTTCTTGCCTGCCAGGTGAGACTCTTTGGGTGGTGTGTGACCCCAGTTCTGAGTTTGTCTGTCTCAGTTCTGGGCTCCCATCCTTCCTCAGAGGGTTCTGCCTTTCAGGCCATGGAAAGGGCATTGGCCACTGCATCTTCCCATGTGGCTCCTAGGTTCTTGGAGTCCCTCTTTCAGGCCCGAGGCTCTTCAGTTCAGGCACCAACCTTTACCCCTGGACAGTGCACATCAGGTCTGCAAGACATACCTTTTAAGAATATCCCTTCTTCCATGTCCTACTCAGACATTCCCACTGAAGAGCCCCCTCGGAAGAGATTATTCAACAGGAAATACATTGATTCTCTTGAAGAATCCTGAAGTATTTGTCACAGAAGACACAGATTTTGATGAAGAGGAGGGTTCCTCCACAGTCATCCCCGGAAGATGTTTCCTTCAGAGACATTTTGGGGATTGTGAAGCAGAGGTGTGGTTGGAAGCCAAAAGACCCATCCTCGGAGAAATCTGTTTACTTGCAGGCCTTTGGTGCACAACCATCTACCTCCTGGGTGACCCTGCCTGCTGATGATTTAATTAATTGCTCAGTGGGCTTGGAAGGCTCCTGATGCTGTTGAACCGGTACCCCAGAGACCTGAAAGATTCTTATTGCCCCAGAGGACCAACCCCACTGGGCTAAGGGCTTGGTAGTAGATGCCATGGTGGTAGTGGCTGCTACTAAGAAAGAACTTGCCAAAGAAAGTTCTACTGTCCATCCCCCAAACTGAGAGTCCAGGGTGATGGACAGATTCGGGAAGCAAGTCTATGCATCATCGATTCTCCCTCAGGTCTTTGAATTTTTGGCACATTTTACTAGACTCCAAAGGGATCTGGTCAAGTACTGTCAGATACCCTGGCAGGAGCAGTGGCTGAGGGGTCCTGGAGAAAGTGGCTTCCCAACTAGTTACCCTAGAGTCGATATTGAATTTGTTCATGAAGCTCATTGCACATGCAGCCAAAGGAGCGACCAGGTCAGCAGCTTTAGGTATTGCAATATGAAGACACACTTGGATGCAACTGTGTGAGTTTCCAGAACCATTCAAATATTCCTTTGTCAGTGCCCCCTTTGATGGGTCCTCCCTGTTTCATCCCAAGGTTAAGGAAACTCTGTCCAGGTGTGAAAAGGATGGGAAGACTTTGTCGGCTGTGAGCATGCATTTTTCCACTCCTCAACGGTCCTACTCCAGGAACCAGAGGAGTGGGAAAATGTGGTTCAAAAAATCCCAGAAGCCTTTCCAGACACACATGGCTCAGACTCCCCTTGAGGCAGAGGAAGAGTTTCAGTGGAAGATGCCTTCCAAGAGGCAGGAGCGGTCTGCAGAATCAGGGTTCCAGAGATTTGTTCTCTGGTCAACATTATCAGTGCTCCTGAATGGATGCCTGATTGCTTACCTCTGGAAGCAGTCAGGGGAAGGTTTTCCTTGCAACCAAATGCCTGGCGATTAAATTATTACCGATGCCTGGGTGCTAAGGATAATTGCCAGAGGCTACCGAATTTCATTCAACCTTTATCCAAGAACCACCGCAAAACTCCCTGATGTTCCACCCAGTCAGAAAGTTCAAGCAACAATAGAAGTACAAAAGCTGCTAGAAAAAAAGAGTCACCAAGAAGTCCCACCAGACCAATAAGGATCCGGTTTTTACTCAAGATTCTATTTAGTGCCAAAGAAAAAGGGGACTGGAGACCAATTTTGGATCTCAGTGTTCTAAACATATTTATCCAACAAACAAAATTCCGGATGGTCACGGTTCAGTCCACACCTCTCAACTGTACAGATTTTCACAGAATGTCCAGATTTTGCCTCATATTTTTGGTCCGTTTTTCATAAAATTTTAGTTTTCTGGCAAATTAGTAGCAAATCATTAAAGATTGAAGTTAGAAAATAATGCCAGACATTTGAATTTCATATTTCATACCCTTCAGAAAATTCATGCTAATGTAAAACCTGTTATTCTATCAACTTTCTAAGTTTGTAAGAGCAATATTTAAAAATTGTCCCTATTTTTGGGCCTGTGTCCCACTTTTATTTATGGCTTTGTCCAGATTTCATTCTGTAAGATGATCAGAGGTATAGTTCAGTCTATTCTGCCCTTCTTGAAGAAAGACAATTGGATGTGCTCTATATTACCACATAAAAGTGGACAAATGCTCGAGAAAGTTTCTCTGCTTCTGAATAGGGGCCAGTCATTTCCATTTCAGAGCATTGCCCTTTGATCTCACCACACCTCAGGGTGTTCACCAAAATGCATGGCGGCAGTCACAACATATTTCAGGCTGCATGGATTCCGAGTGTTTCCTTACCTAGATGACTAGCTCCTCACCACTTCCACCAGGCATTTACTGCAACAGACCATGGACTTCATACTGGTTTGTCCCACCAACTGGGCATAACAGTCAATACTTCCAAATCCCAGTTAACTCCCAACCAAGACATGGAATTTATTGCAGCTTGTCTCAACAATTCTACTTGCATTGTATTGCTTCCCCTTCACAGGTTGCAGAAAATACAGATGCAAGTTCTGCCACTTCTGTGCTCAAACAAAATACTGCTCAAGCTCTGGGCTCCATGGCAGTGGCTATTATTTTGGTTCCTCTAGCAAGATTCCATATGAGACTTCTCCAATGGCTATTAAACCAAAGGTTAATTCTGACTCATCCCATGGACCACTTAATTTTCATTTCCAGCCAATGCAAAAACAATCTCACTTGGTGGATGCATTCGAGAAAGATTCTTCAAGATCGTCCCATTGTCTTCCCCAGCCCAAGGCAATAGTGATCATGGATGCTTCCCAGATGGGATGGGGGGGCATTATCTAGGGTAAATAGTCCAAGGCACTTGGTACCCTTCCAAGGCCAGCCTGCATATCAATGTACTGGAGTTAAGGGCAGTGTTTCTGGTGTTGCAAGAGTTTCATTCTGCCTTACCTCTGGGGATGATAGCTATTCAATCAGACAATATGTCGGTAGTCTGGTACACCAACAAACAGGGGGGAACCAAGTCCTACCCACTGTGTCGAGAAGACCTTCAAGTGTGACAATGGGCAATATTTCCAACCCCTTTCTGATAGCAATGCACATCCTGTGGACTTCCAATGTAATTGCGGACAAGCTGAGCAGATGCAACCTCCTGCCTCATGAGTGGTCTTTGAACTCCATAGTAGCGAAGGAGATTTTTCTTCTTGGGGCCACCCTTGCTGCAACCTGTTTGCCTTAACCCTCAACAACAAGTGCAAAAGCTACTTTGCCTTAATTCACCCTCAGGGGAAGTTGCCCAGAGATACACTTCTACATGATTGGCCCCCAGGTCTGCTCTATGCCTTTCCCCCCATTCCTCTGATCCCGATGTTTCTCAAGAAAGCATCTTGGTTGAGAAGCAAGGTGATTCCCATTGCTCCTTATTAGCCTTGACAGATATGGTTTCCCTTCCTGTGGCCTCATCTGCTTTGCTGACCATGGATTCTGGACCCAGTTCTGGATCTACTGCCCCATCCCCAGGGACTAGTGCATCCCAACCTTCAGACTCTCAAACTGACAGCTTGGTTCCTCCAGTTCCATTAGTTGCAATGCATAATGCTATACCTTCTCCTGTATGGCATATTTTGTTGGAATCATATAAACAATCCACTACAACTCTCTGCCTAAGCAAATGGAAGAGATTTTCTATCTGGGCCTATGATAATGGATTAGATCCCTTTTCGGCACCAGTAGAAAAAAGTTTTGAATTTCTGACTGCCATTTTTAATAAGAGAGCCTCAGCTTCTACAGTCAAAGTTATTCTAGCAGTGATTTTGAACTTTCATATCAATTTTGGTGACCAACCCTTGATTTCCCACAGGCATTGCAAAGTTGTCCTAAATGGTAATATACACTTACCCCCCCCCCTTTAAGGATCCTCTCCTGCCTTTGGATTTGACTTTAGTACTGCAGTCACTTACAGTACTGCCTTTCAAACCAGCAACTACCTATGATTTAAAGTTTCTCTCTTGAAAGACATTTTTTCTCATAGCTGTTACTTCCTCAAGATGAGTTTCCAAATTACAAGCCCTATGCTCTAAAGCTCCTTACTTAATTTTCTATAAGGACAGAGTATCACTCAGAACAAATCTGACCTTTTTGTCTAAAGTAATTTCAGATGCTAATATCAATCAATCTATAGACATACCAGTATTTTTCTCAAATTATTCTAACAAAGGAGAATACTGCCTTCACCTTCATGATGTACATAGACAGTTGCAATTTTATTTACATAGAACAAAACAATTTAGACAATCTGATCAATTGTTTATAGCTTTCGTCAGTGCAACTTTGGGAAGATCAGTCTCCAAGATAACTCTCTCCAGGAGGTTGAGAGAATGTGTATCGTTCATATACAAAAAGTCGAATATGACACTTCCAAAACGAGTCAAGGCACATTCTATAAGATCAGTGGCAGCTTCGATGTTAGACATTTGCGCTGCTGCAACTTGGGTTAAGCCTCATACCTTTATTATGCATTACAAATTGGATATGGTCTCCAGAGGGAGAGCATCTTTTGGCTGTATGGTGCTCAGGAATATCCTTCCATAAGGCCTCCCAGGATACAAGGTAGCTGGGGACTCGGTCCCATTAGTCAAGAATAGATGAAGGTTGACAACATCAGATAAAGAAGTTATGTCTTACCATAATGTTCCATCTGTGTTGTCGATCTTCATCTATTCTTGTGTCCCTCCCGCCTTCCCTCTCCTTCAGGTTTCTGGTGGAGCGATATCCTGTCCAAGGTTCTTATTGTTTCAGGCGCCTTGAACAAGGCTTCTGACTTTCTTTGTACTGTTCTTCTCTAGAGGCAAACTCGATCTGAGGTAATTTAGAAAGGGGAATTGTGAGTAGATGCAGCTCAAGAAATATTTTGGCTGATTTGAGCTGTGTAACGGCTGGATCGGTTTCAAGGATCGGAACCGTACCCATTTGTCAAGACTAGATGAAGATCGACAACACAGATGGAACATTATGGTAAGACATAACTTCTTTTTAAACACCCTTCTGTGTGTTGTTAAGGTCAGGACCGCAGGAAAAATCAGGCAGAGTTGACCAGTAAATAGCAGCAGCAGGACGTGAAAATGATTTATTGAAACTCCTGTTTCTGTCTGCTAAAGTCCAAACACATTTTGAATTAAACTGATTCCTTGAGACAGGGAATGCATAAGGATGTCAACCACTTCCCCGCTGCTTTACCGGCTTTCAAAGCCAGAACAACATACTTATTAATTTATTTATTGACATTTGTTTACTGGAAAAGCCTGACTGGGTAGAAGCCCATTTGCAGCAGAACCCAATAGAGAAAAGCGGGTTCCTATGAGTACAATGAAAATGCATTATGTCGAATGTGTTTTCGTCGACACGTAGAGCGAACAGGCAAAATAGCGAAGCAGCTGTTCAGCGAATTATTTTACTGGGAAAGAAGTCGTTTGAGCGCTTTGTTGTTTTGCCATGTTCTGAAGTGTAGTGTGGTCCCTTGTCCGGTATAGCTCCCGAGTGTGATTGTGCAACAGTTACTGACCTTAGGGTTAGGATGCGGGTTAAGGTAAGTGCATATGTATGAAAGTGTTTACTGTTTTATATTTTGTGTTAAATGTATGGTTGAGTTACGTGTGTATGTATTTTCAATTGTTTATTTTTGTTTTGGGGGGGTAGAATTAATTAGGGTTAAGGTAAGTGTGTATGTGTTTGGAGCTGTTTATGTAAATGTACGAGAGTTACTGACCTTAGGGTTAGGGTGTGGGTTAAGGTAAGTGCATATGGTTTAAAATGTTTACTGGGTTTTTTTTCGTTAAACGTGTTTGGGTTATGTGCATATGTGTATTTAGTTGTTTACTGGTTTTTGGGGGGTATAATTAGGATTGGGTAGGTGTGTATGTGTTTAGAAGTATGTAATGTGGGGTTTTTTTGCGGGGGTTGGAACAGCGATTTCTTTCCCTAGGAAAGAAATAGCTGTTCTTTGGATTCGACATTTTCAGCTTTCACTGAAAATGTGTCGATGTAACATTGTTCCCTGTTTTAAGCGTTCAATGTTGCAATATAGACCCAGGAAAAGCTCCAAAGTATTACAAAACATTTTAAGAACAATCATTTTACAATCTTCAAAAATAATACAAAAACATCTACAGTTTAAATAATTATGCCAAATTAGACATAATATGAAAACATTGTTTAAGAATAGATACAAGTTAATATTTAGAGTAATGTTAGCCAGTTTATAGAGAAATGAAAGGTAGGTTAGTATAATACAAACAGGAATTCCTGTATGGAGTGAGAGAATAAGCAGGCTTTTATAGTACACTTAGAGAGAAAGCCAGGGGCAGAAATTGATAGAAGTAAGGAAGCGAGTGAAGAAAGGCAACTAGGGAGGTATAAGGAATAAACAGGTACTTGTTCACATTTAGGGATATAGTGTATCCTAGTGTTGATCAAGAACAGAGCCAAATTTTGGCTAGGAAGTCTTTCAAATGGTTTTAAATGGTGGGGGAGGGCAGAGTATTGACCTGATGGATACAGGTAAGGAGAAGGAATCCCAGGCCTTAGGAACATGGTATGAGTACTGACATCACACAGCAGATTTGATAGGTTTGTGGACAGACAGGTTTTATCAGTCATTGGATTGAAATGACCAACTGAAAACATAGTTGTACAGAACGGTATTTAGTGCTGGACAAGCAGATGGATGCTGGATAATTCTGTAGGCAGTAAGAAGCTGCATATATGTTAGTTGATAGGGTAGTTCTAACCAGTTTAGGCTTTTTATTGCTATAGTGGTAGATTCTGAAAGGGACATTTGCTGCAAATTTAGCAGTTTTGATATGGCATTGTTCAAGTTTTGAGTTTTGTGATGCCCGGAGCTTAGTAAGGATGGGAGCACCATAAAAGAAGTCTGGGACGCAGATAAGAAGTGACAAGTGTAATTTTACTTGTGTGGTTTAGAAAGTTTGTGGCTCTGTAAAGCATCCCTAGTTTTTGATGAGTTTTTCCTATGCATTTTTGTATATCCAAATCAAATGTAAGATAATCATCCACTATCATCCCTAACAATTTGCCATGCGAATTGACTTCAGTTGTTATATTATCAACAGAGAGGACTTTTAAATTTTGCCTTTCTAAATTTTTGGGGATTAGCATGAGTTGTGAGTTACAAAGTCATGCTTCAGTGCCTGTTAAATCTTCCTGGGTAATTATTTGGGGGTGTGCCATATTGTCAGATGTGCAAATGAGCATGGAGTTATCTACATACTGTACTAGGGAGGTTTGTTGTGTAGAAGTGTGGAGGGTGTTGGTGAGAATGTTAAAGAAGAGGAGACCAAGAGTCTTATGTCACACTGGTGGTGACTGGGTGGTATTGAAAGAGGATGGAGTGCCATTTTACTGACTAATACCTATTGGGCAGATAGCTTTTGAACCATACCGGGGTGGCCTGTGTGAGACCTAGTGAGGACACTGAAGTTTTCTTTGAGTTGAAGACTTTAGACAAGTCTAGAAATAAGGAGAATAGTTTGCCATTATCTCTAGCTTTTTTGACAGTATCTATATAGGTTAGAAGTGTCAGTACTATAGGAAGGATGGAAGCCATGTTGTATGGGAGATAGGAGTTCTTCCTGTAGGAGATAGTTTAGAAATTGTTCTTGATTACATTTTTCAAGTGCTTCAAGTGTTTTGGTGGGGGGTGATGGGATAAGACTGCTATAGGTCTAAAGTTAATAAAGTCTGTTGACGTTACTCCTTTGAGCAGAGGGATAATGTGTGACTTTTTCCGGAGAGAGGGAACAATGGATTTCTGCAATAACATATTTATAAGGACTAAGACAAGACAGGCAAAGCTACTGGCTGTTATTTTAAGGTATTTGCTTGGAAAGTCATCAGCTGAAGTAGAACATGGTCTGAGTTTGTTTAATAGTAGTTTTATATATAATACAGGCACATGTTTGAAGGTGAAAGTGGATGTGGTGATGTGTGGTTGTTGGGCAGGGTTGGGATTAGATGTTGGGGAATCTTTGGTTAGAGATGCTGAAACAAGAGCTGGATTGTATTGTGTTTTCTAGTGTTTAGTTATTGGAAGAGGTGTTATGGTTACATTTTTGGCTGGGATGCAAGATTTCTTTAATGGCTGTCCAGAATTTTTTAGGGTTGTGTTTCCTATTATTCTGAAAGTTATCATAGTATATATTTTTTTGCTTTTTAGTATGATTGCAATGAATTCAGAAGTCGTCAGGATATTGTGCTTTATATTCTTGCCATTCTTTCCTAGTTTTTTCTCTATCCTGAATTAGTATTCTATTCTTTTTGGATAACCAAATTGCATTATTTGATATTAATTGTTTCCTTCTAGGAGGTGCAAGGCTATTTAGGATGTTCAGGAAAGTTGTACTGAATTCATTTACAGCATCATCTAAGAGGAGGATTTTTAGGAAGGTTTGGTTGATAGATGATACTGTAATAATGTAGTAATGAACATTTCTGGGTTAAACTTGGAAAGGCTGAATGTTATTATATAAACATGCTGTTTAAGTGGATGTGTAAGATGTATACTTTGGGAGGTGATCACTGAGAGAGACTGACACTGTACATGTGGTGGTGTATTTGTTAAGGCCTGATGCTAAGATCCACTGTAATAGGGAATTCAATGTATTGCTATAATGTATGAGGCTATTAATTAGGTGTGTGAAGCCATATAAGTTCATGCTAGATAGAGGGGAGTTAGAGTTTATGTACAACCAATTGACATTCACATCACCTAGTAGTATTTTTCTTGTGGAATTGTTATAGATATCCAGTGTAGGATATTTCCAGTATGGCTGTATTGTCGCCAGTATGGATTTAAAGGACAATATTAAATATTTACTTATAATTTTTTATTTTCGGGAAAGTAATAAGAAGCTCTGCTGAACTGACTTTTGGCATTGTTTTTTTTTTGTAATGGAAATGTGGTAATTGAAGGGAAATGTTACCATCACCTTTTCTCTTTATACGGGCATTGCAGATGATATTATAGCCAGTAGGTGTAATTTTGAGTTGTTTATGATGGGTTTAAGCCAAGGCTCAGTTACAGTAAGAATATCAGGCTAATGTTGGGTAATCCAGGCATGCAGTTCAGCAGTTTTATTTTTTATGCTTCTAACATATATGTCAGCAAAAGTTAAATTGTCTATGTTGGGGGAGGGGTTGATCATTGGGGTCTATATTAGAACATTGAAGTTTCAGGACTTTGAATGTTCTAATATCAACCCCTATTCAGCGAAAGTTGAAAAGATTGAACATGCAGAACTATTTTCCTGGGGAAAAATTTGCTGTTCTGAAACACATACACACAACACAAGCACACCAAACAAACAGCAATCCACACACGTACACCTAAAATCTTACATCTAACCCTACACTAAACTGTACATACACCACTAACTATCCACTTACCTTAACCCAGACCCTAACCCTAAGGTCTGTCACTATCACACACTCACCTCACCCGCGCCCTAACCCTAACTCACCTACCCCGCCATAACCCTCATGTCCACACAATCGCAAACTTACCTGACCCACGCCCTAACCCTAACTCACCTAACCCGCATCCAATCGCACACTTACCTGAACCCAACCTGTAACTTTCCACCACAGTGCTGAAAATAGCAAAGTGACAGAAACAGACAACTGAATACTTTCCCTAGGAAAAAATTTGGTTTTCTGTAGCTTCGCTATTTTCAGCGTTCACTGAATAGGGGTCGATATTAGGACATTCGAAGTTCTGAAACTTCGATGTTCTAATATAGACCTGACCATTGTAGGGCTAGAGTAGTCTGTAGAAGAGATTTTTCTTGATGTTCTTTGTGATAGGTGAAGCCAGAATTATGGTGAATGTCTCCTACTTGAAGGATTTCAGTATATTGGGGAATTATTGATACTTGTTTTGTGGAGAGTATTTTCCCACCTAATTTTGTTTTGGTTTGAGGTGAACTGGATTTGATCAGTCAGTATTTGGGGTAGAGGTGAGGAGCATCATTAAATAGGTTTGGTGTAATGTGTGTAGAGTGTAGGGAGAAAATATGGATAGGTGGTTGGAACAGAGATGGATATATGTTGACAGCTATAATAGAGGCATGATAGGATGAGTGATGGCCCAGTAGGAGAAGTACACAGGATAATCTGAGGAGTAGCATGTTTAAGTAACGGGATCTGTATTTTATTGATGGGAGGTAGTAGTAGGGAAGTAAGAATCAAGAAGGAAACAAGAAGTTGCAGGGGACTAGGATATTTAGTGGGGGGTAGAGTCTTAAAGCTGGTAGAGAGTAGGTAGGGAGGAAGTATTTTCTATGAGGGAAAACAGTTAGGTTACCCTGGGATCTTTTCTTGAATGTAAGGAATAGAGGGATTTAGAAGGCTAGGGTATGAGGATGTAGTTAAAATTGAAAGAAGTGGTAGGGTTATTTGAGAAAAGTGGAAGATACACTGTAGAATAGATAAGTAATGTTAGGGAGGGGTGTGAGTATGAGCCAATATAGTGCAAAGCAGTATGGGAATGGTGGAAAAAGATTAAATGGAAGTTTGGAAGTAGAAAAAAAAAGTTACAAGAGTGTTTGCATTATAGTAGCAAGGTTGTTTGGGGAGGATTAGGGAATAAGAGTTGCAAGTGAAATGTGTATGTAGGAAGTATAATTGTAGAGTAAGAGGTGGTGGGTAGGAATTGGAGATAGGGTAGATGAGTATAGCAGGCTTCCACTCTTAGGTCAAATTATAACACTGAGCTGCCAGTATATAGGTAGTTCTAAGCAATTAACAAAGAGCACAGAGTAGAAGAGATTTTCTTTTATAGGTTCATAGGTTCATACTAGGCTATCTGCCCTGGGGCAATTATAAGCCTAGCCTGATTCTGTATGGCTTACGCCACCCTTTGATTTGAGTATACTGTGCCCTTTTTAAGGTTTAGTTTACTGTGCCTCTGTCTAATAGTGACACGGGAGTAATCCCTGGGACAAACCTACGATCCCCCATCCACCTATCGAGATTCTTCTTGAAGAGATTCAGTGAGGTGCTCTGCCTCACATGAACTGGAATTCTATTCCAGAGTGAAGGGAGCCTCTGGGTTATGAACCTGTCCCTCCAGGAAGTTCTATTTATTTCTGTGCTGAGGTTCAAGTCCCTCGAGCATGTGGCTCTAAGGGATTTAGATTTACTGAGGTGGAGCATGTCCATTAATTCTGGATTTGACATAGCTTTGTATGTCAGGCATAGATCGCCTCGAAGTAGGCGGTATGCGACTGAGTAGAGCTGGAGTTTTTTTAACCGAGCAGCATATGGCATCTGTTTGAGACCCTTGATCCTCTTGGTGAGATACTTTTGGGGTCTTTCTAATTGCTGCAGGTGTCGGGTAAGGTACATCCCAAAAGGGGCATTGTATTCAATGATGGGCCTGATGAGGGATGAATAAAGGGGCATGATTACCTCTCTTGATCTAGATGTGAAACCCATCGTGATGAGGTGGGCTATGTAGAAGGTCTTTCTAACCACTTTGGCAATGTGGTTTTCAAAGGAGAGATTTCTATCAACTTGGGTCCCCAGATCCCTAATAACTTTCTCTGTACTTAATGGGTTTCCGCCTATGTGGTAAATTGTGGGCACATTGTTTTTGCCAAAGGGTATGACTATACATTTTTTGGCATTTAGCTTTAAACCATGGCACTGGCACCAGTTATCTGTCTCTGTGAGACCTCTTTGAAGGATGTTTGTGTCAGCTGGAGAGTTGATTATGGCGCCCAGTTTGCAGTCGTCTGCGAACTTGGTGAGCCATAGTCCTCTCACGTTGCCTGTACCTCGGAAAAGTATATACCGAACAAGAGTGGTCCCAGGACAGAACCCTGTGGGACACCACTTGTGACCGGTTTCGAGTCTGACATGGCTCCAGCAACTCTCACTCTGTGGGTTCTGTCTTTGAGCCAGTTTGCGACCCATCTTGTGACATAGGGGTTTATATTTAAGCTGGATAGCTTATCTATGATGCCGAGTGGGGTATTGTGTCAAATGCCTTTGCAAGGTCTAGATAGGCTGTGTGGACTACCTTCCCTTCATCTATGGCTTTGGTGACTGTTTCGAAGAAGTCAACCAGGTTCAAAAGGCAGGATCTGCCCTTGACAAAGCCGAACTGGGTAGGATCTAGTGTCTGTAGGTCCCCAATGTCTTTGTTTATGAGCTCCATGATGATCCTTTCCATAGCCTTGCAGACTAAGCTAGTCAGGCTTATGGGGCGATAGTTTCCAGGGTCCGTAGAGGCTCCACCTTTGTGGAGTGGGACCACTGTTGCTGTCACGCCATTCTGTGGGCACATATCCTGTAGTGAGGCTGAGATTGTATAGCTGTTTTATTTGAGGGATTAGTTCCTCTTGGACTTCATGTAGGACGCAACCTGGGACGCCATCTGGTCCCATGGAAGCAGTGTTTTTTGCTTTGGAGAGGGCAGCCTTCACCTGAGCATCAGAGATGTTTGGGAGGCAGCCCTCTGCCGGGATAGACACTTGCTCTTTTGGGGGGGAGGGGGGAGAAGTTTGCACTGAACATGTCTGCCAGGATATTGGTGATGTCTGTGGGTTCAGTGTATTTTTTGTCATTTAAAATCAACTCAGAACAAGTCTGGGAGTTGCATCCCAGGTTTCTAACATAACTGAAAAAAGCCTTATGATTGTCTTTGGTGTCCTGTGCAATTTTTCTCTTGAAGCTGGCCTTGAAGGATTTTATGAGGGATTGTAATTTTTTGCTAGTACTGATCAGAGATGCCTTCCCTATTAGGGATTTTGCTCTATCATGTAGTAGCTTCCTCCTTCTGTTGTACAGTTTATTTATGGCAGGGGTCCACTAGACTGGACGCCTGTCTTTGGATAATTGGGTCTTGGTTTTGTTTGGGATAGCATGATCCATGCATTCCTGGAGATGCCCATAGAATGCGTTTATATAGGATTCTGCAGTTTGGGCCATAGTTTCCACTGGCCCTGGGGCCTTGAAGGATTCCACTTCGGTTTTGAGAAGTGAGAAGTTCGCTTTTGAGAAGTTTTTCACTGTGGTTTTCTGGGCTGGGGGTGGGGTTGGGATGTGGACATCCAGTGAAATTAATTTATGGTTTGATCTTACCAATGAGGGATATACTTCTGGTGTGGAGCATAGAGTCCCCATGTTGGTAATGATCACGTCTAGTATGTTGTCCCCTCTTGTGGGAGTGGTGACTAGTTGTTCCATAGCATTTAAGTTTATAATTTCCAGGAACCTTTGGGCTAAGGTGCTGGGGCTTGAGTAGTGCTCCCAGTCAATGTTTGGGTAGTTGAAGTCGCCCAATATAATGGTGTTCGGAGAGATCTTCATGTTCTCCAATGTTTTCAGGAAAGCCGAGTGGGATTCCTGACTTTGAGAGGGTGGTCTGTAGGATGCTATAAACTGAAAAGCAGTCTTGCCCACTGTTAGTTGCACATGGATGGTCTCCGATACTTCATGCAATGCCACTAACCTGGAGGTGTGGATATCCTTGATAAATATGGAAACTCCCCCCCCTTTTGTGGTTCGGTCTGGGTTTTGGGGCCGAAAAGCATGTTATGAGGTATAGCCTGGTAGTGCTGGGGTGCTCTCTGGAGCCTTGAACCAGGTTTCTGTCACTGCACAGATATCGGTGTTCTCCATACTGAGGAGAGCTTTGAGTGCGTGCATCTTGAGGTTAAGACTTCTGGCATTTAGCAGCATTACCCTTAGTTTCTTGTTCCTTGTGCTGTCTATAGGGGTGGGTTTGACTTTTGAGCCTTGCCTAAAAAAGGCACTATGGGCACATTCATTTCCTGAATACAGAATTCTGGCAGCTAGTGAGACAATAACTAGCATATAGTGTGAAATATACTGGTCAAGAGAAAGGCCAATTTAGTGAGTGGTCCTTAGAGTGCAAGGACTAGTCCGTTATAGAGGGGATTTTAGAATCACTTTCCAGCACAAGGCATGCACTTATCTGACAAGCTGTAGCTAATGCATACAGTAGCAATGCTCTTCATGTTAAAATTGCTTACATTGTGCAATGACAAAATTCTCAAAAAAAGCTTTTGGGAGTTGGGTCTTGTGGCAGGCCTCCTGCAGTTTCAGGATCAGATGTAGTGAGCACAGGCTGTAAAAGGAAAGAAAAGAGAAAATTCTACTAAACTGTTGTATTATATCATAGCAATAAAGTGAATACATAGTATAAAAAGAGATGGATAAGGACTACAGTGAGTCAGAGCAATATAATATGGAGAACTTATAAGAGTAGAGAGATGGAAAGAGAGTTTATGAATGTAAGCTCAAAGTAAGTTTTGCAGGAGGTATACTGATAAAGAAACACAATAAAACAGTGTGTGTGTGTGTGTGTGTGTGTGTGTGTGTGTGTGTGTGTGTGTGTGTGTGTGTGTGTGTGTGTGTGTGTGTGTCTGTGTGTGTGTGCGTGCCTGCACATATGTTTGTTTGTGTTTCCATTAAATAATTATATGACTATATTTTGGAAGTAAAATATTTTCTCCAACAACAATTACATATACTACAATAACTTTGAAAAATTACCTGGAGAAACTATTTTATATCAAAATTATATAAAAAAAACACTAATAAAAAAGCAAAATGGAAACAATGTAACAGATAGCCCATTGACTAAGTGCAATAATGGTTTCCATGGTGGTTATTATTGGGTTACTAATTGGGGAACCCCTTTCAAGGATGTAGATGTCTTCTGCCTGTGGTGGTAGGCCTTACAACATACATGGCTTGGAGTTATTTCCCCAGTAACACCCACCCTGTCCTGCATAATGCTCATATACTGGATAACCTAATAGTTCATTTGTTAGATTTTGTGTGTGTATGTGTGTGTGTATAGAGAGAGAGAGAGAGAGAGAGAGAGAGAGAGAGAGAGAGATAAATTATCATAATATAGCACAACACATCTTGTTTTTTTTATCTAATTTCTTACTAAATAGTAATACATGGCGAAGGCTTCTTGACATCCATGTCTCAAACACATAATATGCTCATTATGATCGGCAACCCAATCATAATCCTCTCTATTATGTGTTAAGAAATGTGTGTCAAGACATTCACCTCATTAGGAGAGAAAATTCTTTGAGTATTTGGAGCTTTAGCTGCCATGATGTAGAAAGAACAAAAATCTCTGAAAGACAGCAGGTATCTGTTATGTGTATATAAGTAGAAAGAGTATTACAGCATTCATAGCTCTCAAACATTTCAGACACTATTCTGTGGTTGCTGCCATATGTACTGTGGTATAAGACTAGATCACAAGAGTTCTGAAAGGTACATACAGCCTTTTCTTTTTACCAGTTTTGATGCATAGTCTGTGTGATGATATGGGCTAGCGCCAGCATAGCCTGCTAGAGTTCTGTATAGAATGATATGTCCTTTGAATATTAGACTGATTTATAAAAGATGCTTGTGTTACAAATGTATTAGAACTGTATGGCATTTGAATATCAAACTGATTTGCACAAATGTTATGTTACAAATATATTAGAGCTGTATGGCATATGAATATCAAACTGATTTGTACAGATGCTTATATTACAAACATATTAGAACTATATGGCATTTGAAAATCAAAATGTGTTTATAAAATTGCTAATGTAAAAAAAATGTATCAACATGTGAGACCGTATGTATATATGTTAGCAAAGAACACTGGAATAGAAGCAGTTAATTTCAGTCCAGTTAGTTTTGGAAAAATCCTTGAAATTAAATTAGCTGTTAAGCCATCAACACAACACTCCACTGTGCTGAATGGAACTGGAGTCAGTAGATCTGAGAGAGGCCATTGTTTAATAGCTTTTGTAAAGAAGAAGGGAAGTACTATAATTGTTTCACTGCTCCAGGGTACTACCCTAAACATTTAGGTGTGTATTGTAGCTGTCTATGCTAAATTCCTGTCTCATATTCAAAGGGAATACTGTGAGAACCAAGACTTAGGTGACCAGATCAGGTCATTCTGCCAGCCATCTTGGAAATTATGTTTTAGGTATTACAGTGGGAAATATCTCAATATTGAATATTCTGTCTTGGGCCTGACAACAAGAAGGACCATTCACCACATCATCTGCCTTGCTCTGTTAAGTAAGTAGGGAATTGTAATTCTCCTAGATTCAGTCAGGAAAATATAGTGAAGCTTAGTTTAGATATAATTTTCCTTTATTTTTCTGAGTCTGTCTATCAATGTTATTTTTAACATTTCCTATGATTTGAGCTCTGTGGTTTACTGTAAATATATATTCAGTATTTTCATGCTCTTTTACTATTTATTATTAAATATATTTAAATCTTTTATTGGGTCTGGTCCTTTTAGAAAGTATTTAACCTTTGAGAGTGCTTATATTTATTTATTTGGTGACACTGTGTGGGCCAATCCTGAAGGCCTAGCTATCTTGGTCGGCTACTACCATTTGTATTAGTATTAATATTACACAGTATAATGGGGCACCCTTTGTTAAGGGCTTTAGAGTAGCTTATTGTTGAGTGTCTGGTGGCAGTGACAACTACCTCATACTCTATACAGAAGGGGTCACTAGGTAAATCTGTTCCAGCCTTTCCCAAGTGTTTGTGTGTGTGTGTGTGTGTGTGTGTGTGTGTGTGTGTGTGTGTGTGTGTGTGTGTGTGTTGAAACTCAAATCTCACTGTGGGTGTGTGTGTGTGTGTGTGTGTGTGTGTGTGTGTGTGTGTGTGTGTGTGTGTGTGTGTGTGTGTGTGTGTGTGTGTGTGTGTGTGTGTGTGTGTGTGTGTGTGTGTGTGTGTGTGTGTGTTTCAGCTACTTGGAAGAGGGACACAAAGCACTGGTTTCACAGAGAGAGTGGTGGAGTACTTGGTTTGGCCACTTGGCTGAGGACCTAACTGTACAGCTGTACCAGTGGGGAGTCTTACTGGGGACCTGGAGGAAGACAGATATAGAAACCCAGACCCTAGGTTGAGTGTGTTCCCTGTGTGCTCATAAAGGAAATTCTGCTTGATGCAGAGTGGTCTGCATCTGGAAATACTGTATGTATCCATTTGTATTCCAAGTGAACTTCCCTCTCCAGTGTCAATGGTGAGGATTCAGGCTCCTTGATTACTGTCTCAGTGTGGGGACATCACCGTCAGCATGCCCCAGGTGCTACAAGGCTGTGGCTAGTCTAACATTTAGTAACATTAATTTCACTGTTTCTCCTGGCTGACTGAATAGTATACATGCAATACATATATTATGAAACAGCTGAAAGCTAAATGGGAAATGAAAATGGATGCCACGTGGTCATGCCATTTTTAGTATAAAATCTTGAGGAAAACCTACCTAATGTAAAGAATGTGTAATTTAGCTTTGAATCTGATTCTTCTTGCTCTAATTGGGAAACTGCATTATTTAGCATCACTGTCAACAGTAACATCACATATTAATTGCTATCTGTGATTGTGTTTAGTCCTAAGGGTACTGAGTAGTAATTTACAATAGTGATACAACCACTGATGGTAATAGTAATATACTTAATTATTGCAATTGACTTCTGAATGTTGCTTATTGTATGGAGAATTTGTGTTGCATATAAACATTTCAGGTCATATTCTGTTTCTTTTACATGAATCTTTATCCCACATTGTATTTAGGGCTGCTATATTCTTAGAAGATTCAACAACAGAGTTTGTATAAATTAAATGTATTACACTTAGGCTTTCATGTTTATGACTGAGTGTGTTCTTATTGCCTTACTTCCTCGGACAGTTTTATAAGTTGGGACAGAACATGGAGATCAGGCTCAGAAATCTGCCTGATGTTAAGTTTCTGACTTATTTTAATAATAGAACACACATTAGAGCAAGTTTGCTTATATCAGGTTACTGCATGGATACTTTCAAAAGTTTTAAAAAAAATTCCTTAATCTGTAGTCCTTTATCAGCGAATATTTCAAGCCTTGTTCTTATTTTGAGCCACTGTGTATGATAATAAGTAAAATGTATGAAATAATAGTTTGTATATTTTTAACAGGTTCATCAGTTGCAGTTAGTATATACAGTGTTCATAGACAGCTAGATATCTGGAAGATCCAGAGGTAATTTTTTTAATTTATTTTATTTTATGTTGTTTCATGAAACAGCTCAACAATTGTGTGAGGAGTACATTAAATATTTTAATATAGTAACAATACTAGGCAAGTAGCCCATAAGAGAATTAGCCATATACTGCATTTAGCAGACACATTTAAGTTTTTGCCACACATTATGACTACAGTACTTAATAGTTGCCATTTCCCAAAAAATGCCGAGTCATACATGATAACCCTTCTGTAAATTTATGTCTACCCATTCAGCCATCAATGACAGCCTTAAATGTAGATAAAAGAGTGTTTTGCTTGACTTGTAGTGGTAAGTTATTACAGAGGCTGGTAATATACTGAGTAAGGAACCTATTCCTCCAGCGAGTCTTGTTTATTTGCTGGTGTAAATTTAGGTGCTTAGTACATGTGTTTGTAAATCCACTGTTTTTGTGAAGAAATAGGAGACCAACTAGGATGGGGTCTTTCATGTTTTGAAAAACATGATATATATCACTTCGGAGCGGCTTGTAGCCTACTGAGAGTAAGAAGAATTGTGCTAATTTCTCAAGATAGTTGAAGGACTTAAGGCTATTTTTTTTCTCTTGTTAAAAATTGATGGGACCATTCTGGTTGAGTGATATGTTTGGATTTGTCCATAGCAAAGGGGGAATGTATTCGATGATGGATCTGATAAGGGAAGAGTACAGTATTAATATGACTTCTTTGGATCTTGAAGATATTCCCTTGGAAATTAACTGGGCCAGATAGAAGGACTTCCTGACTGTGGTGTAAACTGGGATGGCCTCTCATTACCCTAGGCCAGTAAACAAGGACCCTCAATCCTCACCACTGGTGAGAGATGGTCACTAATAATAGGAATGGATTTGCACAGTATTTTCAAATGCAGTTCTCTGCATCAAGCACAATTTCCCCAAGAACACACAGGGAACATGCTCCAGACCTGGGACTGGACCCTCTGTCTCTCTAGATCCCAAACAAGACTCACTTTGGAGCATTGTGTCCCATTTCGAAGTAGCTGACATACCCACACTTGGATATTTGATTTTCACACACACACACACACACACACACACACACACACACACACACACACACACACACACACACACACACACACAGAAAATATTTTTCCCACTCTCTCTTAAACTGGTCTGTAAATACCTGTAGCATAGTTTTTAGTGTAGAATTTAACCTCTCCACAAGGCCATTAGCCTTAGGATGGTAGGGGTGGTCTTTAGGTGATTCAGCACACAATGCTTCCACAGACAAATTTCTCTCAGGAAACCTACCCTGCTGAAAATCTCTAACAAAGCATTTGCTACCTTCTCTGCCTCAATGGAGGACAGACCACCGGCTGAGGATTTCTAGTCACATAATCTACTACCACCAGGACATATTTCTTCCCCGTGGAACTTGGGCTACCCAGAAGCCACACGATATCCATAGCTACCCTCTGAAATGGCTCCTCAATCACAGGTAAAGGCATCAATGGAGCTCTGACCTTGTTCCTTGCCTTGCCTGCCCTTTGGCAATGTTCACAGGTCCTGCAGTACCCTGTTACATCCCTTGCAATCTGAGGCCAATATAAGGTCTGCATAATACATCTCTTGGTATGCTTTATGCCCATATGACCTGCAAAGGAATGTCATGGGCAATGGCCAGAAATGCCAGATGGTAGGCTATGGGAACTACCAACTGCTGTATTCTCTTACCCTCTAGCCCTCCCTCAGGTGTCCATTCTCTATACAGTAACCCTTTGTTCCAGCATACAGACTCCCGTTTTCCTTCAGCATCAGGTATCTCCTTAGCTACCTCCCTCTAGCTTCGTAAGGTAGGGTCTGAATTCTGAGCCTGTCTCAACTCTACATTTGTGACCCTTCCCAGCTCCCCTTCCACACAAAGCCTAGTATCTTCTGACAATTGTGCCTCACTGTCAGCCTGGGTACTACCACTCACCTCTGCCCTTGGAGTCACCCTGTCCATGAGAACATCAGTACCTACAAGCAGCTGTGGCTCACTTTCAGGCTCACTGCTACAAGGTAGCTCCCTCCCTGAAATAGCCACACCAGCAGTCCCAGCTTCAGATGTGGGGTCTGTCTGGGTCTCCCCTAGGCTACCAGACCTACATTCCTGTCTCCAAGCCTGACTGTGTGGAACTGCATGCACACAAGGTACTGCATTATCAAATTCATTCCCTATCAAGACATCTGCAGGAATATCATCAAACACAGCTACCCGCTTGCTTCCTTTTCCACCCACCAGTTGAACCCCGGCCAAAGGTATTTGGAATGAGATCCATCCTAAAGCTCTGATTGGAGTGGACTGTCCAAGCAAATACTGCTCCTCTTTAATCACAATGGTTATGTCAGAGGCTGTGTCTTTCATAGCAGTGGCCTGTCTTCCATCCATTAAGATAGAATGCAAACTCCGGTGATAAGTTGGTACCCATGTTGTCTCCAGACAACTTACTACTGGCACTCTGTTATTTCCACTTGCTGGCTCCCTCACTGATTGTTCCCCACCTTGCTTCAGTAGACATTTGTATGCTACATGGCCCCTCTGGTTATATTTAAGACATCTAACCCCTGATCCTGACTGTGTACCTGAACTAGTGGCTTCCCCTGTTACTAGTAGACTCTGTCGGGGTGATTTAGGCTGCCCCCCCATGGGTTCCTTTATATCCATGTGCAGCACTTGGTATCCCCTTGTTGTGCAGTCATGCCCTGATTCCTAAGTAGAGATCCTCTTTTCTCCCCAGGTCATCTGTAGAGTTACACTCGTAGTCTGCCAACCAGATTTTCATGTCCTCAGTCAAAGTATTAAGGGCTTGTTCCCTCACCAAAAGGCCTGCCGCCTTTTGAAATTGGTAACCTGACACCCAATCACCCACCTATGAAAATAAGTATTTAACAAAGCAATATAATCACATACACTTTCATCTGCCTTGCATTTATGCTCCTGAAGCTTTTTTCTGTAAGTTTCAGGTGTTAACTTATAACAGTTTAAGAAACATTGTTTTAATCTCTCACAGTGTAAAACATCAGTGTCAGACAGTTTAGAAACAGCAATTACAGCTTTACCATGTATAAGGAGATCAGGAACCATACCCAGAGCTCTTGGTCAGCATTACACTCTTTACATATGTTTTCAAATATATGAATAAAAGTAATCCCCCTCTGTAAATTGTGGAAGAAATGTACTGACCTTTATTGCTTCTGAGGGCCAGTTATTCCCTTCCCCATTACCTCCATGACCCTGATGAAGAGTCAATATCTCCTTCATGGTGTCGCTGCTTCTCCTTTTCTTCAGCCTCAAAATTCTGCAGTTTCTCATTTTCTTTGATTTCAAAATGTCTCAGTCACTCATTTTCCTCAATCTCCAAATGCCACAGTCTCTCTTTTTCTTTGATCTACAGATGAAATGCCTCAGTCTCTCATTTTTCTCAATCTCCAAATGCCACAGTCTCTCTTTTTCTTTGATCTACAGATGACGCAGTCTCTCTTTGGTCTCCAAACATTTGGCTTCCAGTTAATGCTGACGCTGCTTCTCCTTTTCTTCAGCCTCCAAATGCTTGGCCTCCAGTTCAAGTCTTCAGATGGATTTTTAAGAACTCTGAGGAAAATGTAAACTATCCTAGTTCTGAAG
This sequence comes from Protopterus annectens, assembly GCF_019279795.1. Taxonomy (NCBI): domain Eukaryota; kingdom Metazoa; phylum Chordata; order Ceratodontiformes; family Protopteridae; genus Protopterus; species Protopterus annectens. The sequence continues at coordinate 1,079,062,681 of NC_056744.1, read as the reverse complement.
ACTGCACATCACCAACATCAGACTGGTTGTCTTCCCAGTCAGTGGTCTATGCTGCAGCTATGATTAAAGCTGAAATAATTTCCCTCTTTAATCCAGTTAGCATGCAGCAGTCCTTTGGCTTTGCATACCTTGGCCAACTGGTTCTTTGTCAACTTATCATAATCCTCTGCTGACATATTTGTCTGCTTTCCCTGATTAAATTAAATTAACAAAAATAAACTGTTGTGAAAATGAAACTCTGAATGTTTACCTTGTGGCTGTTGAGAGTACACACACCTGCAGTGACGACTGCCCACAGACTACTGAGTTTCAGTTAATATCCCACCACTCTGCCACCAATATGTGATGACCTCTCTTTACCCTGGGCCAATAATCAAGGAGCCTCAAGCCTCACCACTGAGACTGGTGAGAGACAGTCAATAAGAACAGGAATGGATTTACATAGTATTTTCAAATGCAACTCTCTGCATCAAGCACAGTTTCCCCCAAGAGCACATAGGGAGCACTCTACTGATCTGAGACTGGACTCTGTATCTCTCCAGATCCGAAAGATGACTCACTTTGGAGCACTGTGTCCCAGTTCCAAGTATCTGACATACCCGCATGTGGGTATTTGATTTTCACATACACACACACACTCTTGGGAAAGGCTGTCACAGATTTACTAGCTGTATCCCCCCTGCCCAAATTATAAGGTAACCATGCTACCACCAGTCAGACACTGTAAGGCTCTTACAAGGGTATCCAGTTATACTGAGTAAAATCAATGCTAAAATAAACAGTAGAGTGTAACCAAAGCAGCAAAGCTTTTAGAAGTGGCCAAAGCATCACTAAAATAAACACAAGCACTCACAAGATGTTAAAAGTATTATGTAAAAGAAAAGCCACAATAAAAGGTACAAAAATGTTTAATAATAAATAATAAAATAGAAAACATGAGAATACTAAATATCTAAGCACAGTAAACACCAGAGTTTCAATCACAGGAGAAATAAAAATAACACAGTTGTACAGATTCACACTGATCCAGAAAAACAATACTTAACTAATCTCACTGTATTTCCTGAGTGCTCCCTGGCTAACTTAATTAACACAACAAGCCAAGATAAGATGCTGAAATGCTTACTTCCACAAGGCAAGGCAATGATCTTCAGACTTTTAACTGAACTTATTTAACTCAACTGACTGTCTGTGATAACTGTAATAGATCTTTTATATCAAGTTCCAAAGAAAACAAAACAAACTGCTGTGTGAGTTCCATCGTTTCAGTGCTGGTTATAGAATGATATCACATTTGATCATCTCACTCTGGTACAATACACACTCAGAGCTTTTCATTAGAACTGTTGCAGTATCTGAAAGCTATAAATCAATTTCAAAAACCTCTACTCTTCCCTTCCAGAATTCTTTGTTTAAACATAAACATTTAATCAGTTATAATAACACTTCTTTCCACTTTTCCTGGTTAGGGGTCACCACAGCAGATCACCTGTCCGCTCATGATTGGCAGTAGAGTTTTACGGTGTTGAGTTGCCAGCCTTCCACAGAAGGCACACACACATACACACACACACACACACACACACACACGCACACACACATACACACACACACACACACGCACTCATGCCTATGGCCGATTTAGAGTGTCCAATCCATCTACAGCATGTCTTTGGAATGTGGGAGGAAACCGGAGCACCCAGAGGAAACCAACGCAACCACAGGGAGGATATGCAGACTCTGCACAGAAGGCACCCCAACTGAGAATTGAACTGGAGAACCTCTTGCTGTGAGGTGACAATGCTAACTGCTGTACCACCATGGCTGCCCAATCAGTTATAATAACACTGTTGATACATTTTTAACATAAGCATCTGTATAAGTCAGTGTGATAGTCAAATGACACAAAATCATCCACAAAACTCCAGCCAGCCATGCTGGCACATGCTACACATGCACTGCCTCCCTCTCCTTGGGACAGATGGCAACACCTCACATCATCACAGAAACATAATGAGAAAATGTTGTACACATAAGCACCCATCTATTTGAAGAGGAGTATTACTTTTAACATATGAGACAGAAGCAGATTTTTTATTGAACATTAATATGCTGCACTTTTTTTACATTTAGTTTGAGACTGTTTTCAGTACACCACGTATATGCATATTCTTGGCACTTTTTAGAGCTGTTTCGTATCGGTGAGTAAGCAGATAGCAGTCATAGTCAAGCTTGATTATCCACATTAAATACCAAACAGAAGAGGGCCTAGCACTTATCCCTAAATTTCACCACTTGGGATCTGTTGGATAGCCAGTTTACAAACCAGCAAACAACACAGGGGTTGCATTAACTTTGTCTAACTTTTCCATAATACCAGAATTGGGAATAGGTCAAGATAAGCAGTGTGAATAGAGTGAACACTGCCACAGCCTCTATAACTTTTTCCAAACACGATAATCAGGTTCAAGAGACTTGCCCTACACTTCAAAAGATCAAAATGAATGGGGTCTAGATCAATTAAGTTCCCCATGTCTGCATAAATAAGTTCTGCTGTTATATATTCCATGGCTTGCATATAAGACTGGTGAAGCTTATAGGCCTATAATTACCTAGGTCTGTAGAGGAGCCTCCCATGTCTAGAAAAGTCATAGTGGTTGTTTTCTAGGTAACATGGACAAACCCTTTGGCTAGACTGAGGTTGAAACAATTGAAGCTGAAGCTTGGATAGTACATACTTGGTTCTGTTAAAATGCAGCCTGTTTTTTTCTCTGGTTCCATAGAAACACTATTTTTAGCCTTTGATAGGGATTCTAAGATGTGTCCCAAGGTGATTACAGGGGAAAATGCAATTTTCAGAGATAGTGGACAAAACAAAATGGGTAGGTAATGTAAACTTAGCACTAAATGTGTCTGTTAATATACTGGCTGTATCCTTGGGATTGGAATGTGTGATATTATTATGGATAAGCTCAATGCATTATTGAACATTATTCCTTCATTTCCTGGCATAACTGAATATTTTAGTTTCCTTTGATATTTGTAGTGACCTTAAGTTCATAATCTGTTTTACATTTTCTAATAGTGGTCTTAAGTTTCTTGCTAGCTTGTTTCTGTATGGTCATGAGGTAGGGTGATTGAGATTTTGTACAACTCTTCATTATTTCCCATCTTTTGTCATACGTTTTATTAATATGACAATTCCACCAGAGAGATTTATTCCTGAATTTACCATTATATTTGGCATAGACAGGTACAGCTTTTTCTATCCAGCTTTTTAGATGGTGGTAAAAATTTGAGGTGAATATGGCATCCCTCTCAGTTGGACCCATTTGTGAGGGAATTGTTGGGAATTTTTCATAGGTCTTCTACAAGGTGAAGTAGGTTTGCCATGGAGAAGTCCTTAAAGCCAGTCACATTTAGTGGTAGGGTGGCACCATTGAGCCAGATAAACAAGGTGATTGATTTAAGTTCAAATTTAAGTAGGAATGGGGAGATGAATAGTGGGCTGCAGACAAGGGCTGGCTGGGTTAGTAATGACCAGGTCAAGGAAATTAGATCTTCTAAAGGGTAGTTTTATAATTTTCCCAGTGTATTGATATTAACAAAGTCTAGGAAATGCTGAGCATATCCACTGTTAAAGATTCATGTGTGCCAGTCAATTCTTGGGTAATTGAAGTCCACTAGTAAGAAGATTTGGCTTGATATTTAAGACCACAGTGGTATTAAGGTCATTTACATGATCTTGGGGGATCTTGGCTTGTTAACGGTGATTTGGGTCTCCAGGAGGTCAGAGTTGTGGCTGTTGGTAATTTGACACTAGTTGGTGGTGTTATTTGACAGATGCAAATATTTCCCTGCCTTTTCCAAGGGGCCTGAAGGAATGATAGGCACTGAACTCTGGCATAGAGGGAGTGTGTCATTGCACTGAGACCATTTCCCAATCATTTCACAAGTATGAATTTGTTCAGGTTGCAGGAGGGCCACAAATTGTGTCATCTTTCTTTTTAGACACATACAATTGGGTAGGCCACCATGATGTTGTCCAAATTTGGGTTGGAGTTTTCTGCGTAGGAATGTCCAGTAGAGTGACACTGCCAAAAAATGCACTATGTAGGCAGTAAAGGCTTTATCCAGTATGCAGAAGTCATGGTATGAGGTATAAGCCATCCATGGAAAAACAGGAAGTCTTCTCTACCATCTCATTCTAGGCTGATATGTTCTGGATCCCTTTAGAGTGACACCAGCCACTTATCCAGTTCTTAAAGACAGATCTGATATTGTCATTTTCATTCAGTCCTCAACTGATGGGTTCAAATCTGAGACTCGGATCCGACTCAGCTGCTTCTTTCAGAGCATGAATAACAGCATGTGACCATGCAGCCATTAACAAAAGTACAAAATAAAACACAAAAAGGCTCAAGTGGTGCCAAACTGACAACTGGAAACCACAAGCCAGGAATTTTCTTAATTTCTCAATAATTTCAAGGGAAACCAACCATTTATAACAATTCCAAGTTCAGTCCAATATAAGGAAGTACTCAAACAACCACAAGGAGTTACAGAACTAAAGTTTATTTTACAATAAAATAAAAAAAATGGTTAAGAGCTTTTGTTCCTCTTTGTGCAGGCCTTTATCAGAACCATTTTGAAAATGCCATTGCCGTCATTTAGATAGTAAGAAAAAGTCACATGATTCAAATCAATTAAGTTAAAAACAGTTCATTTAAAAGGAATGTTACAATTAAAAAGCAATCAAGTATATATATATATATATATATATATATATATATACAAAAGGAATTATTTAAGAACACAGTGCAAATATATGTTATAAAACTCATCAGAAAATAAAGTTATAAGAATATAAAGATAAAACCTTGTTAAATATTTAAAGAAATATAAATGTTTACCCTAATAAATATGTCTAAAGTTGAGCAACTTTGTATTTCAAAACTGGGGCAATGGAGATGTGTTTGTTTAGCCCTTTGGCATTGGAGGCATTCAATTTTAACTAACATACCAATGCCCTCATTTCTAGTTTTCTTTCCCAAAATCCTCCTCTAATATCCACAGGTACAACTTCTATAATGCGATAAAGAAACTTTGTAAAATTGTCACGTCTGAACGTGTGAGCATAATGAATTCTTAGTGCTACCTTTATTAATAGCAGCCACACAGTTTTATCTACATAGTAACAAAAGCATTTTTGGCAAATAGCTATGTAAATGATACCCCCCAAATTTAATAAATTCCGTGAAGGCATAGTGTAGGGCCTACACAGAAGTTACCATGTCCGTGGATGCAGCTCCCCCTCGGTAGCACACCATGCATATTAATGATGGTGAGCTGCTGAGGGAGAGCTGTGGAACACAGTTATTGAATCAATGTAGGGAATGTGTCACTAACTGTGTCCGCAGATGAGTAACACGCCCCCTGCAGTGTCCAAGTGCATATCAATGTATCTCATTTTTTTTAAGTTTGCACGACGCAGAGCAATTGACATATACCAGACATCTAAATATCGAAACTGGATGCATTTAATTTTCCATTCAAAAGTCAAATTTAAGCATAGCTTCGCTAGTTTGTGTAGTGCGGCGCAGCGCTTAGCAGTGCTTAAACTTGGCTCAGAGGTATATATAAAAGCATAGCAACATTCCACATATCCACATCATCAAGTGGATAGAGTTACAGCCTTATGTGCAGTAGGTGCAGGGTTTGAATACATGGAAGGAAAATTAAGCAATTATTTTCGAAATATAAATTATGTCAGTTATTTTTAAATCATGATCTGCTGTGCTCAACTAAGCTCTGCTAAGCCATACTAAGCCATGATGAGCACTGCTTAAACACCCTTTGTTTAGGCAATGCTTGGCTGTGCTTAGCTGATTTGCACACAGCTAAGCACTGCTAAGCAGTGCCACTTTAAGCACTGCTCAGTTCAACTGCACTGGTTTGTGTGGTGCCAAGTGATGCACAGCATTTTTAAAAATTGCCCAGTGGAGCATATGGGTGGGAAAACTGGCTATATTAAGCCCAATAGGTGGGAATACACCATAATACACTGGAGTTCTGGCTCTGAAGGATACAATGGTAGATGGAGAGGGTTTGTGCTTTCGGGCTCAGTGGTGGGGCATTGAGGAGTCCAGGGTCATGGTTGGATTCCTTATGATAAACCATGAAGACCGGCTTATGCAGGGAGGTTACTGGGGCTTGGAGAGCAAAACAGAGGCCTAGGACCATCTGCCAAGGGACTTCATCAGTGCAATTGGTATCCCCTGCACAGGGGGACCTCATCAGTGCAACTGGTATCCCCTGCACAGATGAGCAGTGTCATCACCACCATGATGACTTGAAAAGATGGAAGGGTGCTTTATTGGATGCCTGGGTCCAAGAATTTCAGGCGGGCAATGTTCCACATGTGTGTAAATATGTTTATTTGTGTGTCACCACAATTTAATCTTGAATGTCTGCTATACTGGTATGCATAATGGTGTGCTTCCCTTCCATCAGCTGCAGAGGTGAGAGCTCGCAACTTCAAGGTGCATACATGGCGCCTAGCCAGGTTGCGCCATAAGTGTGGTGAGTACAGCTGTATTATACTATCTATTGTCAAATAAGATAGAAAGAGTAAAGCATTAACCATTTATCTGCAAACCTTTTGTAGTGCAATAACTGTGGAATTACAGCTACATAATGCCAACTGCTATGCAAGGAAAACTGGAATCTATTCCAGTAAATGCATGAAGGTATCTGTAATAAACTGTTTTGTAATACTTGTGGAATTAGAGCTGATATCAACCCAGGAACAATATATTGTGTACACCTGCATTTTATTTAGTAATGTATAGGTTACGTAGTCTCTCTTTCATGATTACATTTCATGCATGTGTGTTCAGCTGTCACTGCAGTGTACTATAACACTGTAATACTAGTACCAGGCCATATTTTATTTCCAGGAGAACTCTGGGTAAATATCAGTCAGTCATATCAGCAGTGGCTCAGTAGCTCAGTTTGTTAAATGCTGTGTACAAAGTAATTTTTGCCATACACAGACCAGGGTTCGAATCCAGTGCTACGTACTAATAAATATTACTGAGTCAGATATGTTTTGATGACAGATATTCTCTCCACAGGGACTACTGGTAAATGGGGTGAGGAAGCCCATATTATGTGTAAATAATTGTCTGCTCAGATGTCAGAGACTGTTAAAATGAGTAGCACAAATGTGCTATTAATGCATAATATATGTGACAAACATGTCCCCTGTAGTCACTGCTGTTGGGTTCTATCCCCATGTCTGCCAAGCAAGGCATGACAGTTCTGTACTCTCTGTACTGTACACATGCATGTCTCTCAAGTGTCATGCTGTCACAGAATCTAATTGCTGTTGCATAATCCCTCTGTCATAAGTGTATCATTGACATGATTATATGTCAATAGCAAAGTAACAGTACATCAGCCCACAGTACACTTTGGTAGTTATATACGTCTGCCTGATGTGCAACTGTTCTTTGTAGTTGTGTACCTGCAGGTATTACTGCTTAGCCCATAGTGCCCAATGCGTATAGCTTGAGAGGTATGTATGCGCTACAGCAGCTATAGGGCACATTTACACATAAAGAAAGGACAGACCTGTAGAGTAGATAGCATTACTGTTGTCAACTATATAGCCTATAATGGTATTAATCAACTGCATTTATATCTCACCCCATCCCTTATCCTCATATATTTATTGTTGTTATATATTGGTTATTGTTTACTATTAACATATGCTGTTCCATATATTTTATTTTGGGCATGTGATTTATTAATGTTATGTATTACTATGTTTGCATATTAACATATCTTGTTGGATTACCTATTCTGTTGGCCTTATGCCATAACTGTTACTTGCATGCTGTTAATATACTGACTGTTCTGTTTATTGTTGTGTTTCACATAATATGCATTGAAATGTAATTGGGTTATTTCCAATATTCTGGCATACTGTTATTGCTAACAATGGTTTTGTTCATAACTCGCCTTTATGTATTGGTTTTCCTCCATACCCACAGCACATGTGGGTAGGCTGATCTGCCTACCCTAACTCAGCCGGCTGTGGCACCAGCTACCGGCTCATCTGGGACCCAAGCCAGTGGTGCCCACTCCTCTGGCCCTGCACCACCTTCAGGTGAAACCACCTCAAGGGATGGGGCCTATCCCCTCTGGGAGTGGGGGCAGATGGGGGGTTGTCACACAGGATCAACTATTGGCTATGTTGCACAGAATTGTTCATAGGAGCTATGAACATTGCCTGCACCAGATTGAGGGCAGACTGGACAACCTGGTGGAGCCTACTGGCCTCGGCACCCAGACACCAGCACAGCCACTTTTAGGGCAGTGAAGGAGCAGTGCCGATTGCCTATGGGTGGGGATCTCAGTCATGCTGCTGCTGTCTGGAGGCACATGCACCTAAGATTCCACAACACCCTCCCCATCCAAGGTATTTACCCCTCTCATGTGTGACACACCAACTCATCTGCTGTCTTGTCTGTCTGCAAATACAACCTCTCCTGCCCAACTTACTTCCCCATATGTACCTACATCCCTCCCCCAACATTCCACTCTCTCCTTATAAAAAAAAAAAAAAAACAATGGGCACCTTTCCACAAAAATAAATATTGCCCCATACATAGCTCACCATTTTGTACATGTCCACTGTACACAACTGATTAGGACCAATTGGCTTGACAACACATTTATGTTGTCCTCACACCTCTGTCTGTGGTTTGAGGGTTCAAATTCATGTACAAAGTCTGTAAAAACTGCACAGTTGTTGCTGTACAAAAAATGGAAAGCAATGGTCCTTTCCTACACCATTCCTGCACAACCCTACCTGCCTTTCATTATGTTTTTCCCCCTGCTTGCCCCTATTTCACCATTGTTCTATCACCCCCTTTTTGTCTTCTTTTTTAATTTTTAGTGCAAGTTTGCATGGAGCTAAGCAGTGTGCCATGCAAAACTGCACAAACCTGCTTAAATGTGCTTAAAACTGCCTTAATAATCTTATGTGTTTCTCACAGTGTTAGGCACATCTGCAAAATAATAACCCCTGTCACATCTCAAACCCGGACGGGCCCCTGTTAACTACAGCACAGTGCATTAGCCTAGGCCATTCAACTCAAACTTTAGACTGCAAGTACATATAATGTGGAAAATGCGAGTGTACCTGCGACTATAATGCAAACACTACTACACCAGTATAGAGCCAAATAAATACTAATGGATGTATGTGAGGCCTAGGATAGCAGGCATACATATCAACTGTACAGATTGTTGCAGAATGTCCAGAGTTTTGCTCCCTATATTTGGCCCAATTTTCATAACATCATATTTTTTTTGGCAAAATAGTGACAAGTCATTAAAGACTGAGGTTAGACTATCGTGACAGACATTTAAGTTTCACACTTCATGCCCTTTAGAAAACACATGCCAATGCAAAACCTGTTTTTCTATCAACATTCTAAGTTTGTAAGAGCAATATTTAAAGATTGTCCCTATTTTTGGGCCTTTGTCCCACTTTTATTAAAGGCTCTGTCCAAATTTTTTGTTCTAAGATGTTGAGAGGTATGATAGCAGCTAATTTTTCCCTTTTATCAGCAACATCTTTAAACACACCTGCTAAGGCGGCAATGGCAAAGTACATGTGTACAACTGGGACCCAGCTGCACAACTGCCTCTGAAAGCCATGCACATAATGATGGATGGAGGCAATGTGTGCCAGAGACTGTATGTATGCACATATATCTTGCAAATACACTTGTTACAGCACTAACTCAGTAATTCAGTCTGTTAAATGCCTTGCATGTAGTATGTTTTGCCACCTATATTCCTGGGTTTGAATCCAGTGTGTTGCACATCAATTACATTCTTGTAAACACAGCAGGTAATAACTGAGTTATGCATTTTAACCCACACAAGTTGCTGCTACTGCATTAACTGCTACCCATATTTGCAACCAAAGGCACCTGCAGGCAGGTGCAAGGGGGTGCACTTGCACTCCCCTGGAACTGGCTGGCTGAGAGATTAATTTTCTGTTTATTAAAAAAAAAAATTTTGCATCCAGTCCTGTCCATTTTTATCTTCTGCATCTGTTCCAGTGATGTTTGGAGGGCAAGAGGGGCAGTCCTCCCCGGATGGCACTTTTGGGAATGTGACATTTAGTTTAAATTAAAAAAAAATGTTTTTTTAATGAGCATTCTTCTTTAAGAATGGTCCCATAGCATCACCGTTCTTCCGGTCCAGTTGCACAGACATGTTGTTCTTCCTGCTCTCCCATGCAATTTTAAATATAGTGCAGCGGTTTTCTTGCCAATGAGTGTTCAATTCATTCGCAGGAAGTGTGTGTGTGAATTTCAATAATTTTATTCTTCATCTGTTCCCAAGTAAGTCCACAAGTGTTCAATTCATTTACAGAAGTGTATGTGTTTATATGGTATAGTATGGTGCATAGCCTAAATACATTATTACAATGCAAAATATACATTGAATTCACTTCATTAGAAGCATTTAATTGGATAGCTAGTAATATGGCCAATATATCCTGGTCTGGACACGTTACCATGTTTGTTTGACCATGTTTGTTTGCTCACTTGTACCATTTTAATTTCATTTATAAGTCTGCAATTGAAACATTTGCTAGGCAAATTGTTGCCACTTACAAATTAGTATGTGCAAGTAAGCAGTACTGTTTAATACCATTTAACTTGAGCATTTATGGCTTTGCCTGCATAGAACATAGGCATTAAATACTGAGCTCGCCACATTCAGAATTACCTACAATGCCTTACAGTTTTACCTTTTAAGGGATTATATCTTGCAACCCCAAGTTTCTCCCAGTAAAGATTTTGCTTTCTTTATAATTTTAATGAAAATAAGTTGCACTGAATAAGGAATAAAATCTATACTAGTGTGCCTCTGCTGTTGAGATTGAGATTGCCTAACAACTGCATATTTTTGCCTTCCCCGGTGGAATATGCGGCTCTCACAATCATAAAAGCAGAATAATATTGACAATATGTATATGTGTGTGCAGGACATAAGGATGAAGTCTGTTGTGGCCCAAAGAAGGCACTGCAATATTTGTTTTTTAAGGGATCCTGAATGAAGATGAACCCTGTGAGTAAAAAAAAACATGGTTAGAGATGTTTTTTTAGTTCTTTCGATGCAGCAGATAAACACTACTGGATGCAAAAAGACATGAGTAAATTGGACAGAAATGGGGACAATGTTTGAAAATGTTTATTTGTTTGGTTCTTAGCTGCAGTATATTTCCCGCTTAGACCAGTCACAATTTTCTACAAATTGAATCTTTAAATAGTTTACGTTTTTGGTAACAAATCTCAGAAGCAAGCCCATTATAGTTTAAAGTGTCTTCTTGATTATGTAATTCTGACAGGAATGATATATGACATGTATTCCATTGCCGGAGAGGTTGGCAAGATGTTAGATCTGCTCAGTGTGTTTAATTAATGGTGACACTTTTATTCCTTTTATTTGTAAGCTTTGCCAAGGATCATCTATGACATTCCGGGTGATCCATACTCATTGTATACTAAGATAATTCTATTTCTCTTTTTGTGGTGGTGGTGATGAGTGGTTTCTAATTAATACAATTAATATTTGATTATCTTAGGTAACTTTACCCATGTGTATATAACTTTGATTCTGCTGTGATCTACTACTTGGCTATAGTTGGGAGATTTTGAAGGTAAGCACTTAATTTAACACTTGGATGTCACACATTTATTCTCTGTTGTGAATAAAAGTTATGCTATCTTATAGATTTCATTTTAGCCAGCAATTCAACACTACCATATTTTAACAGCTATATGTGAAGTAATCATATGTAAAAATCCAAGTGATTGATATCAGTCCTGAGTTTCTAATTTGTTTTGAAGTTAAGTGAAGAGCAATGAAGTGACAGGGGTAATGTTCATTTTTCAAAGTGCAATGTAATAGGATATTTTTCTCTTGCTGCCTGTACAAAGGGGTTTAATTGACTATTAACTTTTATTTGCCCTAATTAGGTACAGGATGGGACAGAGGGAAGTGGTATGTAATTTACCTTTCAAGCAACATCATTTCTTTGTATATCCTTTAAGGCTTCTCAGCTGGAAAAATGTTCAAAACAATTAATTTAAAACACGCCTTCAAGTGTGTTGTATTATACAAGGACTATAATTTAATACAATCAAGAAGGCAAATCAAATAACACTTGTATTTGCATGGTCCTGCATACAGTATGTGTGCAATGGGCCTATGATTTGAAACACAAAGGTAAACTTTATCCACCACTGGTCAGATGCATTTTTTTGAATGTGGGTTTCATTGCCATTTCAATGAATGTGAGTTTCAAGGGCAGATAAGTTTTAATGCTAAGTCTGTTTTCATTATGAGATTGTATTGCCTTGTTTAGCAGATGTCTATCAGTGTTTGTGCTATAAAATTTAAGATTAAAGTTTTAAATAAAATCCAAATAATCATCGTAGAAGTAAAGCATAAGGACAGTATGCACATTACAGTGTTTATGGTAAATGGGAAGAAATTACCAAGTAATGGGATACTGGAATGGCTGTAGGGGAGGGGGCTGTGTATGGGAGAGGGGCTGTGTATGAGAAAGGAAACTTCATGTTATATAACAGTCTGAACATTTTTATAATAGCTTCTGTAGTATAATGTATCAAATCACACCCTCTAAAAACCATCTGTTTCTGTGAGCAGTAAGGCAGAATGACCGTTTTTATTTTTAACCTAAGCATTTCTTTATTTCATTTTGTTGACTAGCTGGATATCATTAAGCCTAAGGCATTTTCATAGGGGATAATCAAGGTGCATTTAAAAACAGTGGACAGATTGCATTCACTGTTATACAGAGAATAAGAATGAAAAAGATAGTGCTGTATATTCTGGAATTCTGATGAGTGCTGCATTGCATTTTAATATTTGATGATAATGAATTCAGTACTGAACTTGCTTGGCTCGGCGTATCACTTGGTTGTCTGCTTTCCCTCCCCTTATTTTGAGAGTTATTTTCATGCATTTTCTTTGTAACATATAACAATATGCAAGAGAATACATATTAAAAAGTGTATTTTTGATGGGATTAAACCTCATTCAAACAATTTTGAAAGCATTTTGTAGATGGAACATTTTCTGGGCTTAGTGGGTATTCATTCTTCCTGTTAAATTAATATTCATATTTCTTTAATATTTCAAGTTAATAACTAGAAAAGACTGTGCAAGGCACCATAGGCAATTTATGCTTCAAGGGCAGTAGGCTTTGAATTTGTAGATGAAACACTGAAATATAAAGTTGTTTTCTAGCAACAACCTCTTCATTTGTTTCAGATCTCTTTAATATGTAATTATTCAGATTACTTTTACTTCTGCAGAGATTGTACATATAAACTGATATTGGTGGATTGTAATGACAGAAGTTTGAGTGGCCTTTTATGGTTGAAGTGTTCTGAACTGGGCAGTTTGCTATTATTAGTACATATGTTTTGTTTCATTGCTTACTAGAAAAATGTTCAAAACTAAATTTAGAGCATACTCTTAACAAGTGGTGGTATTATACAAGGGATATAATTCAATTATATATTATAATGAATACAGTCAGAAACGTGAATCAATGAACTTTTGCATGGTCCAAAAATGTGTGCAAGGGCCTATGATTTGAAAACAGCCCAAAGGTAAACTTAACCTGCCACTGGCCAGATACATTTTCTTTGAATGTGGGTTTCAATGCTGTTTCAGTGAATGTGAGTTTCAAAGGTAGAGAAGTTTTAATGCTAAGTCTGTTTTCATTTTAAGACTCTTGCTTTGTTTAGCACAGATGTTAGAGTGGTCTTTTATGGTTGAAATGAAATTGGGCAGTTTGCCATTATTGGTTCATATGTTTTATTTCATTGCTTATTAGGAAAATGTTCAAAACTATAAATTTAAAATGCATTCTATCAAGTGGTGCTGTATTATACAAGGGATATAATTCAATTATTATATATTAGAATTGATTCACCTTCCTGATTGTATTAAATAACTTTTGCATGGTCCTCAAATATGTGCAAGGGGCCAATGATTTGAAAACAGCCCAAAGGTAAACTTAACCTGCCAATGGCCAGATATATTTTCTTTGAATGTGGGTTTCAATTCTGTTTCAGTTAATGTGACTTTCAAAGGTAGAGAAGTTTTAATGCCAAGTTTGTTTTCATTGTCAAATGTCTATCAGTGTTTGTGCAATAAAATTTGTAAATTAAATCGTATTCGTAGAAGTAAAGCATAAAACAGTATGCACATAGAGTTTTGAACAGAGTGTGTATGGCAACTGGGGAGAAATAGCCAAGTAATGGGACGCTGAAATGCCTGTGTGGGGGGGAGCTGCATGGGGGGAGTGGGCAGGGCTCTGGGTTTGCACCCCCCTGCAAAAAATCCTGCGGGCTCCCTTGTTTGCAACTCAAAGGCCTGTACATAGGGACACACAGCATATATTTGTATAGCCAAACTATATGTTGCCTACTACTCTGTGATTGGCACTGTTACATAACAGATGTACCTTACGCACATGCCTCGACTGGACTGTAAAGGGTACCCTTACCCTGGCTCTGCTGTGATGACACAGCTGGCACTGCTGCCTCAGTTACACGTACAGCTTGCTATCCTCCAAAGAATTCATAGTTCCCCCATGTGCTAGGCTGCAGTTGCAGTCTGGAACATACTTAGCTGTATGGTAAGTTAGCTGCTACAGACCTACCATACCTCACAACCACCTAGAACAAGGGCTCCAGACAAAACAATACATAAAAAGTGGAGTGGGGGCAAAGGTTCAGTGACAGGGACATGTTTCACAGTTTGCCCTACAAAGGTAGTCAGCTGATAGTATAGCAGCTATTCCATCAGCATACATATTCTGACAGGTATGACATTTGACATTCACATGTGTCTCTCTCCTTACTGACTTCAGCTCACAATGTTTACCACTGAACTACCAGATAATCACAATGTCTTGGGACACTGGCTAAACATATCATGCAAAACTGTGGACATACCTCATAAATCTCAATACTGGACAGTATTTATACCTACCCTCTGTGATGCTGTAATGTCTATTTCAAAGACTAAGAAAGAGACCAAGGCCTACAGGAAGGCCTTAAATATTGCACTGTGGTGCCATGTCATTGGCTAATGAAAGTGCAACCCAGCTGTTCTGGATGCAATTAGCAAGTCTGAGCCAGAGACTGGTGCACAGGCAATTACCTGTTAATGAGCATTCCCCACAAAAGCCTATCAACTGCCTATGGGGAACACGTCTGTATGCTGCTTTACTCAGACACACTACAATTTAGCAAGCTATTTGCAGAGGATCTGGTCAAAAAATGATTAGTTCACTCTACCAGATATATAATACATATGCCCATATAATGGGATGCAGATGGGAGGATGGAGGTATGGGGAAAAGGAATTACAACAGTAGGCCTGTAGTACATTTATGGCATTGACATGTTGGCGATACTCTGCTGTCCAACAGCTACAGGCATGACTCTCAGCTGTCCCTGCTTTGAATCAAATCACAGCTCTGCCCCTGTTACTCCTTCCCACAACGGTTGGCTCCTGTAGGAAAGCTAGTGGATTATGAGTTAGACATATTGACAGTAAGTAAGGGTGTACACAGCTGTAACATCACACAATGTACTGTAATTCACCTCTTCTCAGTTTGTCAATGTCACACAGAAATAGTTCAAACAGTGTAAAGGTGTCCCTGTCTGTCCCTGCTGTACTCTGGCTAGGTCACTGTATTGTTGATATTTGTACCTCATTGCTTGAAAGTTACGGCTAACATACCTGTCAACCCCTTACAGCAGAATTCAGGTCATAACCATTATTAGTGGCAGGACACAGGCCCAAAGTCAGCAAAAGAGTGTACATATTGGCCATACAAGGAAGAGTATGAATAGACTAACAGACATTACTGTAGCTAATGTGTTTTCTGAGGGATCTGGCATGTGAAGGCTAAAAGATCATATAATAGAGCACAAGTCAGAGATTAGAAGAAATGTTCCTACTAACTCGTTAGCAAAACATACACATAGTAATACTGATGGCTATAGCTTGAAATTCAGAGTAATAAAGGTTGTTCAACATAAAATGAGGGGAGGTGATATTAATAATACACTGGAAAATATAGAATATTCATGGATAGTAAAACTACAAGCAGATGCCCACCCAGGTATTAATAATGCAGTAAGTCTGAAGCCTGTTCTAACTAAAAAACAGCATAGATTGCATTAATTGAAAGTGTATACATATATATATATATATATATATATATATATATATATATATATATATATATATATATATATATATATATATATATATATATATATATATTAATTTTGTGTCTAGGTCCTTTTAAATGGTTTTTAACTGTTCTATTGGTTGGCTGTGTCATATGATTAACTGTTTTATACTATATAAATATGAATTAAAATGTTTTTTTATAGCTGAGGAAGGGGAAACCCGAAAGCTTTGCTGCAATAAATTTTGGTGGTTTATGTAACTGTGTTCTATTTCGTTTTTGATACCTATTAATACCCCTGCTATCTGTGTACAGTTACCAGTATCGCCATGTCTGGCCGGTTGCAGTTTGGTGGACAATTGGACAGTTACATATACATAGCTGTCTGTATGCCCAGAATATTTTCACATAGCAGTTCTTTGGGAAGGTGAGGCACTAGACATGGGCTCAGGTTAGCTAAGTGTGGGAGCATGCCGAGTGTGACTGTCAGTACTTACAAGGTGACTCCAGGCCAGATCTACCTGTACTACAGTCTGGGAATTTGTGTGTGCAGCCAATTGTCTGCTGCACCTGATTCAGCAGTCCAGCACCTACCTGATATTTTGCCTAGGGCATTCCTCAGCTGTTTGATGAACGTAATATATGACCCATACCTATCAACTGTACTATTTGTACTAGAATGTACAGAGTTTTGCATCATATTTTTGGTACGTTTTCCATAGCATGTGATTTTCTGGTACATTAGTAGCAAATCATTATAGATTGGCATTAGAAAATGATGACAGACATTTGAGTTACTGACCCCATACACATAAGGAAATTCATGTTAAAGCATGACCTGTTATTCTCTGAACTTTCCACATTTTTCTGGCCAATAGTTAATCCTTCCCCTTATATTTGGGCTTTTGCTCCACTATTGTTCATGGCTTTGTCCAAATTTCCTGCTGCAAGTGATTGAGAGGTATGATGTGACCGGGGTACGTGATGCAACACCACACACAAGGTGACAGTCTTCATAACTCTCACAGTACATGTTTTGCAGAATGTCCAGCATTCCGCCCCGTCTGTCTACTCTGTTCTTCAAACAGTTGTATTTTTCCGGTAATATACTACTAAATGCAGTCCACTGGATTGTTGTAGTACTGATACAGTTAAATGATGGCCTTTACATCCTGCTGCTAATCTGAACTGTTGCAACCTGCTGTTATACTAGCCACCTTCTTTGTTATTCAGACCATGAATAATGTCTGTAGGTTTGGCCCTCTTCCCCTCGATTTTCTCTGGCTTTGTCCTGCTTTCTTGCAGTAACAGATTGCAGCATTTTGACAGTCTGTGGGACTGCTACCATATGAGTAACTCACATGCAAAAGTTGTAGGTGTGGCCAGCTTCGAACCATCGACAATGATAATGTCCTCAGCCCAGTGAGCCACACCAGCCAACAGAAAGTGAGGGTTAAATTCTTCACACTATCAGCAGAATACAGACATATACTGTGACCCCTGATGTGACCCTTGCGTTTTGTGGAAAATAGAACATGTGGTCAGGTTCTTTGTGGCAGCCCTGAAATTGTGTGGTCTGCTGCTATATCCTTGCAAACATACTGCTACTGCAGTTGTATTGGAACACTGATGTGTTGGGGGTGGGGGACAATAGCATTGACAGTTGTGCATATGTCCTATGACCCCACTGTTTATTTCCCTTGCATAATGCAGTGGGGTTTCCAGCCATGTGGCCTACTGCAAATTATGGGACACTCAGCACTGGACAAAGTACTTGTTATCCCACATAGCTGCTAGTTGTCTGCAAGTAGCAAAGTAGCCCATTGTATTCCCTTGCATACATGTACCAGGTCCGTACATATGCTACCATAGTCTAGTACCCCGTACATTTGTTGTATACGGGAGTGACTTACCTTGTGACTGCAGTGGTTGACAGACCGGTGTTTCAGGGCTGACTCTGTCTGATGCAAGCAGTCCACAGCCAATACATGGTTAGGTACAGGGTGCATGGTCTGGCTGGCATCCTTTTTACTATGAATGCGAGTCAGAGTAAGTTTTCAGTCCCTAGGACCCCAGTTGTCAATGCATGTGCTATGTGTTGTCTCTTGACCAAGGCCAGGGCATACTGGGCATGCCTACATCTGCCTACAGGGACAACCTCAGGGGTTTCCTTGTCCGAGTCCCCCTGTGGTTGTGGCTGTGGGGATCTAGGCACTGGTGGGGGGCTGTGTATCCCTTCCCCATGATGATCCTCCAGCAGCTGTTTCCGCAGGATCATATTGTGTAGCATGGCACACACTGTGAACATGTGTGCATATATGGCTGGAGAATACTGCAGGGCTCCACCAGATATACTGAGGCCCCGGAACTGTGACTTGAGCAGCCCAAACATGTGCTCTATAATGTTCTTAATTTATATGTGTGCCTCATTATGGCATTCTTCGGTAGGTGTGTGTGCATTTCTGATGGGTGTCATCATTCATAGTTCCAGTTCTTAGCCAGCATCCCTCAGTAGATCCTGTATGGGATGTCCCCCCTGGAAAACATCTGGTACTGCTGTGATGCATGCCAGATATGGGAGTTGTGATAACTGCCAGAGGTGCCGGCACACACATTCATGATAATGCCCTGGGCATTGCACACAACCTGGCAGTTGTTGGAGTGATACCCCTTACGGCTGATGTGGACTGGATGCTGATGCCTGTGAGACCCCTACCATGTCCACAGTTGGTGTTTGGAAAGTACCTATAGCTAGTATTCTAAGGGCTACACATACCTTTGTTTCCACTGGGATGGGTTCCCCTCTGTTGGCTCTTGGTCTGAGTTGAGGGCAGCAGAGCTCGGTGAGTTCTTGTAGTATGTCCCTGTCCACCCTGTAGAGCTTTACAATCTCCAGCTCATGTAGCTCCTAGAAGGTTACCCTGGGCCTGAACTCTCTTCTCTTTCTCACTCTAGACCTATTGTCAGCAGCAGCAGCAGCACTGACCTCAGCATCTAGCATATACAGATGTTGGAGAGCTGCAGCAGCCCCTAGCATTCAGAACCATTCTGATGAAGCCCACGGTTAGTGGGTGAAAGCGCTTAACATTTGGTTTTTATAACATTGTATCAAATCAATTTTTTATACTATTCATGGAGTTTGGACAATATTTATCCTTAGTTTTTGGATTTTTGTGGCTGTGAGTAGACTAGCGATTTTCAGCGTTCTGTGTTCGCTGCTTGCATTTTCGTATTTGAACTGAACGCTTTCTTTTCTGTTGTTACTCCCTCAAGGATGAAACTACATTGGTAGCATGGGCCACACCTCCTCATACCCTTACGTATTGTCTTTGTAAAAGTGATGTGTTGACTCTCAAACAAATGCTTAAAGTTCTTCCCCATTTTAAATACAAAGGAGGGATATGTACCAAGAGTCTTAAAAATGTAGTCATCAACCTTAAAAATACACCAGTTTCTAATAACTATGTCCTTTATATTTCTCACAAGACCACTGTAGATTATTATCAGGGAATGTGAAAAATTAAGTGATGATGTCTTTTTAACAGTAAGAGACCCATTATTTGTCCCAAGAGGTAAAGAGCTACTTTGCCCTAATAATGGCAGATATTTAGGACCCCAATTTTGTGTAACTTCATGGCTGATGAAATTCAACAAGTCTGTGTGATAGCCTCTATCTAAAAACATCTTGGTTACACAATCAACTTCCTCCATAAATAGGTGAAAATCAGAACACATACGAGCTGCCCTGACAGGTTGCCTTTTAAAAATATTCCTTTTAATATGTTTTGGGTGGCAACTATGATAGTCAAGATAGATGTTGGAAAAAGTGGGGTTTGTTTTGTAAATTTTAGACCCAAAGCAGCCTTGCATAGAGTTCTTAAAACATACACATCTAAGTAATCAATAGAGTCCATAGCATGGTAGCCCATAAAGGCCAGAAAAGGGGAGGTGTTAATATAAGAAAGGAAATTCAAATGCATATTGGCATCCTGATCCTTCCATTAAATAAAAATGTCATCCAGGTATCACAAATAAATGTGGTCAGAAAATGAGCTACCCAGGACAAAAATCTTCTCCCAGCTGTACAAAACTAGGTTTGCGTATATGGGTGAACAACTTGCACCCATGGCTACACTCTTCACCTGCCTGTTGTATTTACATTCAAGCACCACAAAATTGTTGAGTAAAATGAATTCCAACCAATCTGTAATAAAATTAATGTTCGGCCCATCCAAATTAGTCAGTTCGGTAATGGCCTCACGAAACAGCTCTAGACCCTTTTGATGGGGGATAGAAGTAAAAAGATCTATGACTTCCACTGTAGAAAAACTAGTGGAATTACTAAAGAAATGTGTCTTAATCTTAGAAGTAAAATCCCAGGAGTCCTTTAAAATATGGTCTACTGATTTAAGCAACTAATTTAAAATGTGCTTTACATACACCACTAAAGGGTAAGTTTTAAGAGTTGTTAGCAGCAACAATTAAGCGGTAGGGTGGACATTTAATGTCCTTATGGTCCTTAGGTATACCAAATATGGTGGGGATGTAGGGGGACTTATGGTGGGGATGTAGGGGGACTTATTGACTAAAAACCTATGTGTATCCAAATCAATATGTGGAGGAGTGATTCCTCAAGAAATAAATCTTTTTTGAGCCTCAAAAATCTCAATTCTGGACACGTCATACTTTTCAGTGCCCTGTAACAAGTCATAGATTTTACAAGTGTAATCAGATTTGTTCACTGTCATTATCCCACTGCCTTTGTCTGGTTTTATCACTCTAATTGATGTGTTTCCTCTAAAGTCATACATAACTTTTTTCCTCATTCATAAGGTTAAAATAATGAGGAAGCTGGAAACATTTTAAACTATACAATTCCCTTTCACAGGCCTTTGCAAAAGCAGCTGTAGTTGGATTAAAGGGCGGGTTATGAAGGCTGTTTTTATTAACCAAGTTGTTAGCACTATTCCCCAGGTCACTAGTATCATCTTTGCCATTCTTGTGCAACATAAAATTAAGTTTACAAGTATAGAGGTTAGGTTTGATAATAGCATCTGCTATATTGAACTTAGGTGCAAGACGAACTTAAACCCTTTATTAAATAAAGAAAAATGTTGTGGGGGTATGACATCCCCTCTTTAGGCCAGTAATCAAGGAGCCTGAATCCTCACCACTGACACTGGAGATAGACATTCACTTAGTATTTCCAGATGCAGCTTTCCACATTAAGCACAATTTTCCTTAAGAGCACACAGGGAACACACTCAGTCCAGAGTCTGCATATCTCTCTCTGTCTCCCTCCAAGTCCCCAGTAAGACTTCCCACTGGCACAACTATAGAGTTGAGTCCTCAGCCGAGTGTTCAAGCAAAGTCCTCCAGCACCCTCTCTGTGAAATCAGTGCTTCATGTACCTGCTCCAAGCAGCTAAAATCACACACACACACACACACACACACACACACACACACACACACACACACACACACACACACGCACACACACACACACACACACACACACACACACACACACACACACATGCACACTCACACACACTCACACACACTCACACACACACACACACACACACACACACACACACACACACACACACACACACACACACACACACACACACACACTAAAGGACCAGACACAATGAAAAGTTTAAATATATTTAATAATAAATAATAAAAGAACATCAAAATACTGAATATCTATTTACAATAAACACCAGCGTTTCATACACAGGAAATATTAAAAATAAAACAGACGAATAGCTTCAGACAGATGCAGAAAAACAGTACTTAAGTAATCTCATTGTATTTTCCTGACTGATCTAAAGAATTACTATTCCCTGGTCAGTTACTAGAGAAAGGCAAGATGAAGCAGGTGAAGTGCCCTTCTTTGTCAGGTTCCAAAAACAGAGTGCCATGAGACTTCAGTTTCATCTAGTATTAAATTATCATTTTTTTCCTAGATTACAGAATGACATCACAAAAATCTGGTCATCTGACTTCTGCTTCCCATACTATCTTCATTGCTAGAAACTGAACCAGAATTTAGCACACATGTGTTACCATACACACAGATAGAGCTTTGCTTAGATGTGTTATAACTGGACGCTATAAAACCATAAAACTCTTCCACTCTTCCTATAGGAGCTAATAAACCATTCTGTGTCACAGACATTTAGTCTCTGGCTGCAATCAGAAATGCAAGATACATTCTTTATTGCTTAAATTAAGTAATTTGATTTCTTATTATTTTTCATAGGATCATAGGAGGCTAATAGGCTAATGGCTCTGTGGCCCTTACAAGCCTAGACAAAGAAACCTCAGTCAGCACTTGTCTCCCCTGTCAATGACAGACACAGGTGGAACCCCTAGGGCAAATTTGTGGTTTCCCATCCACTCATTAAGGTTGCTCTTGAAGAGGGTCAGTGAGGTACTCTGTTTAACATGTATGGGAAGTGCATTCCAGAGACAAAGCAGCCTCTGGGAGACAAACTTGTCTCTCCACCTGGTTTTGTTGATGTCGCATATTAGATTCAGGCCTTTTGAGTGGGTAATGTACAAGGAGTTAGACTTATGGATATGGAGCATCTCTAGTAGGGCAGGGTCTGAGATTGCCTTGTAGGCGAGACACAGATCACCTCTGAACAATCTGTATGACACCGAGTAGAGTGATAGTGATTTGAGCCTGTCCCCATAGGACAGGTGTTGGAGGACATGGATTCTCTTTGTGAAGTATTTCTGTGGCCTTTCCAGTTGGTGCAGATGTTTGGAGAGATACAAACCAAATGGGGCATTATACTCAATTATTGGTCTAATGACGGGGAGGAGTACAGAGATGTAATAACCTCCTTTTTTCTGAATGCAATCTCTTTACGTATAAGATGAACCAAGTAAAAAGCTTTTCTGACCACTGCTGCTACATGATGGTTGAATATGAGATTGTTAACCTGAGTACCAATGTTTCTCACCACAGGTTGTGTGCTTAGGTGGTTGCCATTGATGTGGTTATCAGTAGGAGCAGTTTTCTGCCAAATGGTATAATGATACATTTTTTTTTTACATTTAGCTTCAGGCCATGACTTTGGCACCAGTCATTATTTGCTGTGAGACCCCTCTTACAGTATGTTAACTTCATCTGGGGGAGTCAATGACAGCAACCAACTTAGAGTCATCTGCAAACTTGGCCAGCCACAGGCCTTTTGTCTTTGCCTGGACCTCTGAGAAGTAGATGCCAAACAGTTGGTGTCCCAGAACAGATCTCTGGAGAACTCCACTAGTGACAGGCCTGCTATCAGAGTTGGAGGTGCCTATTTTGACCTCGAGGGTCCTATTGGTGAGCCAGGTGGCCATCCACCTGATGAGACAGAGATTTACGGCAAGTTGTGTTAGCTTTTTGATGATGTCTGAGTGGGGGATTGTGTCAAAAGCCTTGGCCAAGTCAAGGTAAGCTGTATGTACTGACTTTCCCTTATCCAGGTCCTTTGTGACAGTCTCAAAGAAGTCAACCAGGTTCAGCAGGCAAGATCTTCCCTTGACATATCTGAACTGGGTGGGGTCAAGTGCTTGGAGATTGCCTATGTCCTTGTTTATAAGATCCATAATAATATGCTCCATGGCTTTACAGATCAGACTTGTCAAGCTAATGGGGCAATAGTTTCCAGGGTCAGTAGTGGCACCACCTTTGTGCAAGAAGGTGACAATGACAGTTCTCCACTCTGCTGGAATGAAGCCTGTACTTAGGCTTTGGTTGAATAGGGTGCTCAATGGCGAAGCCAGTTCTTGCTGGAGATGGTGAAAAATACAGCCTGGGATACTATCAGGTCCCAAGGAAGCTGTGTTTTTTGCCTTACACAGGGCCTTTAACACTTGAACTACAGAGATGAGAAGTGCAGAACAAGTATTGGGGATGGGGCCTGGGGGGGACAGGGGGATGAAGTTTGCACTGAACCTATCTGCTAGCAGATTGGCTATGTCAACAGGATCAATGTAAGTAATACTGTTAAGTACTAATTTGGAACAAACCTGGGCTTTGCCATGGAGGTTCCTGATGTAACTGGAGAAGGCTTTGTTGTTTCCTTTGTTTTGGAGGCTAGTTTCAATTCATAATTGGCTTTGGAGGATCTAATCTGATTGCTGATGGAGTTTTTCCAATTTGGAATTTGTTCCTTTTTACCCTTGGACAACAGTTTCTTCCTTTTGATGTAAAGCCTGTTGATAGAGGATGTCCACCAAACAGGTTTGTGTTTCCTTGAGGAGCAGGTTTTAGTTCTGTTGGGTATGGCTGAGACCATGCAGTTGTACAGGTGCTTGTATACTGCACTGGCGTACTGTTCAACATAGTTGTCTACATCCTATAAGGGTGGTGTTAGTGTGAAGCTACAGATACCCTCCTGTAGGAGGTTGTAGTCAGCTTTTGAGAAGTTTTTTAGCTTGATTATGTCTTGTGGAGGGTTGGGTGGGATAGAAACCTTGAACGAGACAGTCCGATGATCTGATCTCACCAGGGAAGAACATACTATGGGTGGGGTGCAGTGGTTGCCCATGTTGGTAAGAACCAAGTCCAGAATGTTATCTCCCTTTGTGGGGGATGAGACGAGCTGGTCTAGTGTATTAGAACTGATGAAGTCAAGGGATAATTTAGTGAGTGCATTAGTGCAGGAATAGTTCACCCAGTCTATGGTGGGGTAGTTGAAGTCACCAAGGATCAGGGTGCTAGGGGTACCTTGATGGAGTCAAGTAGATCTAGGTAACTGTAGTGGGTGTTCTGAGTCATGGGGTCTATAGCTGGCTATAACATGGATGGGTGTCTTGCCACCTGTCAGTTGCACCTGGAGTAGTTCCAGTGTGTCATGCTGGCAGACCAGTCTAGAGGTGTGCCTGTCCTTAATGAAGATTGAGACTTTACCACCCTTAGTCTTCCCAACCTCATTTTAGGGTTAGAATGTGTGGAATGAGGTATAGTCTGGTAAGGCAGGGTTGCTCTCCACAGACCTGAACCAGGTTCCAGTAAGTGCACAAACATTGACATCTTCCAGTGCAAAGAGAGCTTCCAGTGACTGAATTTTCAGCTTAAGGCTCCTAGCATTTAGCAGCATGACCTTCAATTTGTTTTTTGACAGATCTTGTTAGCTGGGTTGAGAGTAACCTCTTTTCTTCCAGTATACTCTATTAAAACATATACATTTAATCAGTTTTAATGCAGTCAGGACCCACTGTTGGTACATTTTTAACACAAGCAGCTTTCCAAATACATTTTCAACACAAGCATCTGTACAAATCAGTTTGATATGCAAATGACATCTAATTCTTTACAAAATTCCAGCTAGATGTGCTGACATATGTTATACATCACTGCCCTACTTCTCCTGGCATAGCTGGCAATACCTCACATTGTCACATGGTCTAATAGTTAACCAGTATAGTTAAAAATCTTGAATCCGCTGAAGGACAAAATTATACTGTCATTCAAACTCAAAATACTCTGTGTCATTAATAGGAGGACTACCCTGAGGACTGGGGCAACCTTCTATTTCTTCCAATTGTTCTTCCTCTTCACTTTTCCTCTGCCCCATCCTCTGCAACTCAGTCCATGCTGGTTTGTGGGATTTGCTAAAAAAGCCCCATCATTATTCTGGTTCCTCATCCTTTTGGACCTCCTTAAGGGAGGAAATTCTGATACTTAATCAATCTCAGGAATATTATCTTGGGACACTGGGTTTTGAAAATTATCCATATGTGTTTGTAATTGTTCTCTAGAGAGAGAATGGTAAAAAGCACTATGGTGGTTGTTCCACTCTCCAAAAACCCTATAAGTATTTTCTTTATTGTAAGGGGCTTTAGAGAGGGGGTAAGCTTCCTTCCATATTTAGAATTACTATGTTGAAACAATAAATCATCTGTAATCTGTTTATTCAAGTCATTGATTTCATTAAATCAACTATTAATTTGTAAGTTATAATGCTTCTTCCAGAGCATAGGATCCTAGAACTTCCATATTTAGAATTACTAAACAATAAATCATCTGTAATCTGTTTATTCAAGTCATTGATTTCATTAAATCAACTATTAATTTGGAAGTTATAATGCTTCTTCCAGAGCATAGGATCCTAGAACTCTCGAACTCCTCCCTTTACCCATAATGCTCCACCAACCTGACATGCCTCAGATCTCATTTTCCACCATTCCGAACAGGCATGGAATAAGGACTCATAAACGTTTAGCTTTTCTGCTGATTCTTTTCTTGTGATTTGGTGAGTTGTTGGGTATTTTTGTATTACTATATAAAACTCCTTTACTATTATGTCTTCCGTGTTACCCTTTACAGTTCTTCCTTCATAACTAGCCTATTTGATGTCAGTCTTCATGTAATCCTTGACTGTGGGCTCGGTTCTGAGCCTCAGAACTGACTCGGCCATTTACTTCAGCCGGCACCTTCCAAACTCTCGAGCTAGGCTCTAACCAGAATGCTGCTTTCTAAATTACCTCAGATCTTGTTTGCTGCTTCATTTGTCAGAAGTATACAACCTCTCTCTTGAGCTTTGGCAGTTCTTAAGTAAGTTTTATTCTTTGAATTTCCTCAAATATGTACTAGTTTCCTATATTCTATTTCTTAAATACTTTATCTTTCTATTTTTGGTGGTCTCTTTTGGAATCCTGGACTGTAATACTGTTCATTGTTTGTTCTGCTGGTTCTTACTTTAATTTTCTACTCACTCCTTTCATGTTTCCTTTTACATGTGTGTGTCATTTTTTTCCCTTTTCTTCTACAGTTAGGTAGCCCTTTTACATGTACCATTGCTGGTACTCTTCTGTTACCTGTTTATAGGTATTTCTTTGATACCATAGTTGGTACCCCTCTCTCTCTTGTTCTCTAAAAAAAAATCCTTTGCTGTTCTCATTTTTTTTTTGTGTGTGTGTCGGTGTGCATGTGTGGGCCATGGCTGACAAATCTGACTCCCCAGTCAAACCTTCTAAGGGCACTTCTGGCTTTAAAAGGTGCCAGAAGTGCGACAGGAAAATGCCCAATTCAGATAGGCATGTGTGGTGCATGTACTGTTTAGGTGTTGTTCACTTACAATACATTTGCTCTATTTGTCATGGTTTCTCTGCCAGAACTCTCACTGAGCAGAGAAACAAACTGTTTTTGAAAGACATGCTGAAGGGGGACTTTGAAGAGGCCATATCTGGGTCCAGAACCAAAGCCATTTCATCTTCCTCTTCTTCCTCCTGTACCAAACAGAAAAAACAATCTCACTCAGTTCCAAGCAGCTTTTTGGAACCGCCTAAAAAGGTATTGAAACAGACTTTGGCACAGACAGCACCGTCGGCACCAAATGGCAAGAAAGACTCAGCACCTACTACATCCTCAGACACAACAACTGCTGCCTCAGCATTCAGCACCAGAAATGTTGTCAGTAACAGAGCAGACCAATTTGATTTTGATTCCAAGATCTAGGTACTCATCCTTGGTTGATTTAAGGACCGACCACTAAGTCCCTTTATTGAACCGAGAACACCTAGGTCTCCTTTGGCATCATCTATTTGATCCACTAAGAGCCTCTCGGAATGACACATCATAAGGTTGGTGGACCAGCTCTTGACAGCAAGGGGATTGCCTTCTTCTTTGGTTCCCATCCAAGTCGGCAATGGGACCGAACCTATTTCAACACCATCTCATCTTCCTCTTCTAACTCCAGTCAAGTCATTGGAGCCTACCTATCTTGCTCTGATGGTCTTGATTCCAGCAAGAACCTCTTCTCTGAAACCAAGAATTGCCTTGAGCTCCTCCCAACCGGAGGTCTCCCGGGGTCGGGACTTTGTTGCCGGTTCCAAGGTGCAGGGATCGACTTCTTTAATTTTGGAGCCTTCTAAGTCCCTCTGTGCTTTGGCTTTCTTTGGCTCAACCCAGGCTTCAGCTTCAGGGGTCACCTCCTTGTTGCAGGGTGGGACCATGGTTCCGAAGGAGTCTGTTTTGGTTCCGGGCTCCCATCCCTCTACAGAGGGGGAACCAGTCTTCTGAATTATGGACAAAGCCTTGTCTATTGTGGACTCCCAGTCCTTACCATCCCTGTCGGGCCAAACTTCCCCTCGACCAGAGCTTCCATCAGTCTCATCCCTAGGACAGAGGGCACAAAAGCCCCAGGAAAGACCCAACATGGTGATTTCCTCTTCGGATACTTCCCCAGAACATCTCCCTGAGGAAGTTCCTGCAAAGAGACAGTGCAAGAGGAAGCACTTAGACTCCATGGAGAAGTCCATCACTGATGATACTGATTTTAATGAAGGGGAAGGTTCCTCCTGGTCACCCCTTGATGATGTTTCCTTTGGGGACATCCTGAAAATCCTAAATCAGAGGGGTGGCTGGTCTCCCCCCCACATCTTCTGAGGGGTCGGTATACCTGGAAGCTTTTTGTGCCCAACCCTCTACCTCTTGGATCTCTCCTACCACTTATGACCTCATTAAATTGATCATGCAGCAAGCATGGAAGATACCTGACTCCAACCATTCCCCAAGAGGCCTGACCAGATCCTTTCTGCCCTCAAAGAAGAGCAGCATTAGGCTAAGGGTATCCCCATCAACACCATGGTGATAGCGGCAGCCACAAAGAAGGAACTTGTTGAGAAAAGTCCTACTATCCATCCTCCTAACAAGGAGTATAGGACTATGGATAGATTCAGGAAGCACATTTACAGTTCAATGACCTTTGCTCTCAGGTCTTTAAAGTACATAGCACACTTTACCAGGCTACAGAGAGATCTGATGAAAGAGCTGTCAAATACTCTCAGGAGCAGTAGCTGAAGAGGTATGAGACAAGGTTACCTCATAGCTCACCATTCTAATTTGTCCATGAGGCTAATTGTCCACACAGCCTAAGGGATGACAAGAGGAGTGGATTCATGTATAGCCATTAAGAAACACACCTGGATGTGCTGTGTGAATTTGTGGAGCCATTTAAATCTTTATTTGTCAATGCTCCATTTTATGGATCATTCCTGTTTGGACCCAAAGTGAAAGACACACTTGCTAGATGTAAGAAAGATGGGAAGGCTATTTCTGCCATAGGCGTATGCTTCTCCGCTCCTCAATGGCCCTACTCTAGGAACCAGAGAAGTGGGAAGCTATGGTTCAAAAAATCCCAAGGGCCTTTCCAAGACTCAAAGATTTCCCCCAGGGTAGAGGGGGGAAGTACAAATGGAAGACAATGTCCTAGAGACAAAGGTGGCCCACATAACCAGGGGTCCAGAGATACTTTCTCTTGTACCTCCTACCAGCACTCCTGGACAGAGGCATGATTGCTTTCCTCTAGAGGCAGTCGGGGGAAGATTATCCCTGCACTGACCAGCCTGACAACAGATAACATCTGACAAATGGGTGCAGAGAATCATGTCCAGAGGTTACAATATTCCACTTTTATCAAACCCAAAAAAGACTCCTGGATGTTCCATCCAATTACATGGAAGCAGCAGTTATATAAATTCAAAACCTGCTGGAATAAGAGTCATCCAAAATTTCCCACCAGACCAAACAGGATCCAGGTTTTACTCAAGATTCTTTTAGTGCCCAAAAAACAGGGAACTGGAGACTAATTTTGGAACTCAGTCAGTTCAACAAGGTAGTTCAGCAAATCAAATTCCGGATGGTCTCGGTACAGTCAGTACTTCCTTTCTTTGATAAAGATCATAGTCTTTCTGTATATTTCTGTATGATTGGATGTGCTTTATAGATCCTCAGGATGCGTACTACCACATAAAAATGGACATGCACTCCAAGAGATTCCTGTGCTTCTGGCTGGGAGCCAGTCATTTCCAGTTCAGACTACTGCTCTTTGGCCTCACCACAGCTCCCAGGATGTTTACCAAATGCATGGCAGTGGTAGCAACTCATCTCAGACTGCAGGGATTTTGAGTCTTTCCTACCTCGATGACTGGCTTCTTACCGCTACCACCAGACATCAACTAGAACGGGCAAGAGACTACACTTTGCATCTTTGTACTTCTCTAGGCTTTTCAATAAATTACAAAAAGTCAAATTTGCAACCAACACAACAACTAGAATTCTTTGGAGCTCTGTTAGACACAGTTTCAGGTCTTGCTTCACTCCCAGTAGAAAGACTCCAAGGAATCAGATCACAAATCAGCCATATTATCCAAAACAGAAATGTCCCAACCAGATTAGGCCTACAAGAACTAGGCTCAATGGCAGCCTCAATCACTCTAGTTCCTTTAACCAGATATCACATGTAAATCGTCCACTGGCTTCTGGTCTCTCAATGGTCTCGGACAAATCAGCCAATGTCACACAACATCCTGATCACCAATCGCTGCAATCAAGAACTGTCATGGTGGCTTCACTCCAACAAGATTTTCTTGGGCCATCCTTTCATTCTTCCAGAGAACCAAGCCATACTGACCACGGATGCTTCCCAGATAGGATGGGAGTGCATTATCTAGGAAGGACAGTCCAAGGCATTTAGTCCCTTCTGGAGGCCAATTTGCACATCAATGTTCTAGAGATGAGGGCGGTGCTCTTAGTGTTGCAAGCATTCCAAGATGCTCTTCCCCTAGGAACAGTGGCAATCCAAATAGACAACAGGGACTGGGGAGTCACCAAGGGACGCTCTTCTCCATGATTGCCCCCCCCCCCCAGTCTCCTCTACACCTTTCCTCCAACAACCCTAATATCTTGATTTCTAAAGAAAGCCAAGGGGTCGAAGAACACAATAATCCTCATTGCCCCGTTCTGGCCTTGACAAGTTTAGTTTCCCTCCTTTGACCTCATCTACTTCAGAAGCCTTGGATTCTGGACACAGCTCCTGATCTATTATCTCATCCAGAGGGAATGGTTCATCCAAATCTCCAATATCTCAAGCTCACTGCATGGCTTCTCCAATTCCCATGATTGCCAGGCTCTCTTCCCTTTTCTCTTCCATCCGTCAAATCATTGTGGCCCGTCATAAACCTTCTACTAGGAAACTGTACTAGAGTAAATGGGAAAAAAATTGCTAGATGGGCTCCCAGTAATACTCTAGACCCTTATACAGTTCCTGTGCATAAAGTATTGGATTTTTTAGCTGACCTTTATCAAATTGGCTCTTCAGCCTCTACAATTAAAGTCCGTTTAGCTGCGATATCTAATTTCCATATGGATTTTGGCGGTTTATCCCTTAGGTCACATAAACTTTGTAAAGCCTTTTTGAAAGGAATTCTAATGTTAAGACCTCCATTTAAAGAGCCCTTTGTCCCTTGGGACCTAACCCTAATTCTACAATCCCTTACTCTTTCCCCCTTTGAACCATCAGCCACATCTAACTTAAAGTTTCTGACATGGAAAACTTTATTCTTAGTGGCTACAGCTTCTGCTAGAAGAGCATCTGGAATTCAAGCATTGTCCCCCTTACATAATATTTCACAAAGACAGGGTCTCCCTCAGGACTAATCCAACCTTCTTGCCGAAGGTAGTCTCAGAATCCAATATCAATCAAACACTACAACTTCCTGTCTTTTTTTTCCTAATTTCTCCAATAAAGAGGAATACTCCCTACATTTGTTAGATATTCACATGCAACTATGTTTTTATCTTCACAGAACAAAAGATTTCAGGAAATCTGACCAATTATTTGTTGCCTTTTCCTCTCTTTCCTTGGGTAACCCAGTTACCAAGGTTACCTTAGCTAAATGGCTCAGAGATTGTAACACATTTATCTGTCATTCAAAGGGCTTCTCCCTTCACATTCAGTGAAAGCCCACTCAACTAGAGCTGTGGCAACGTCTGCAGCTTTGCATGCCAGAGCTTCCTTAGATGATGTTTATACAGCAGCCACATGGTCTTCTTCTCATACCTTTATCACTCATTACAAATTAGATCAGGTGTGTAGGTGACGGGCATCATTCAGTTCAGTGGTGCTTAGGAATATTCTTTCATGAGACCTCCCAAGATTCAAGTAGCTGGGGACTCTGTCCCACAGTCAGGGATTACATGAAGATTGACAACATCAGATAAAGAAGTTATGCCCTACCATAAAGTTCCATCTGTGCTGTCAATCTTCACCAGTCCTTGACATTCCCTCCCTCCTTTTCCTAGCCTGAGACCCTTAGTAGAGCGAATTCTCCCAGGACTGACTTCATAATAGGGACACGTATCTGGTCTCTTCTGCTTATTTACCATTTGTCTGCCACTAATTTACACAAACTCGATCTGAGGTAATTTAGAAAGGGGCATTATGGGTAGAGCCCAGCTCGAGAGTTTGGAAGGCATGAGCTGAAGTAAATGACTGAGTCGTTTCCAAGGCTTGGAACTGAGTCCACAGCCAAGGATTAGTGAAGATCGACAACACAGATGGAATGTTATGATAAGACATAGCTTCTTTTTTTGTACTCTTTACTACCATAGTTGATAGTTTTTTCCATTTTTGTCTCCTTTTTCTCTTCCTTATTGTATTAAAAAAACGTTTTTATGTTTTTACTATTATCTGTAGTAATTGTTTTATGTGATTGCCTATTTGTTGGTTCTTTAAGTATGCTCCAACATGTAAGAGAAACCTCCGCGTTTCAAAAAGTGTATATCCTGTGGGTATAAGATCCCAAATTCTGATGCCCAAAGGGAATGTGTCTATGGATTACGATATCTTTCCAGGATTCAATTCTTTTTTCCTTATTAATAGAAAAAATAGGTTAAGATCCCAAATTCTGATGCCCAAAGGGAATGTGTCTATGGATTGTGATATCTTTCCAGGATTCAATTCTTTTTTCCTTATTAATAGAAAAAATAGGTTAATCCTCACAGGCATTCTTCCTTCTAAGTCCTGTCCTTCGGAGGCTGGGGCTCAAACCCCTAGAAAGCTTGATAACCCTAAAACTGATCATTATCCAAGGACAAGGAGACTAGTACAAAGTT
The DNA here is from genome assembly GCF_019279795.1 of Protopterus annectens. NCBI lineage: Eukaryota > Metazoa > Chordata > Ceratodontiformes > Protopteridae > Protopterus > Protopterus annectens. The sequence continues at coordinate 1,079,029,431 of NC_056744.1, read as the reverse complement.
TCCTGATCACCCTTCTACTTCTACCTCAGCTCCTTCATCGGAGCATCCAGCCAAAGTTTCAAAAAAGACAGATCTGTCATTACTGGATCCACCTCCATGGATCCGTACTCCCACTTTGATGTTGGAACCTATTTCTTTCAGGTTCCCTTCTCCCTTTCTTGAGCAGTCACTCAGATGGCATTCTAGACCCCCTTCTATGGCCTCATCTCTTCAGTCCTCCAGGAGCCTATCCAAATCTGATGTGGATAGGATGATGAGGAAATTCCTCAAGACACAGATACAAATGAGAGTCCTTTCAGCTCCAACCCCCCCCCCCCTGAAGCTTGAGAGCATACCTCAAACCACACCACCCTTGGTTGTTCCTTCTCTAATCCATCCTTCCATTTCAGAGCCATCAGATCTGAAATCCTTGGGGGGTGTCTTCTTTGGATCTGAAGATTCTTGCTTCTTCAGCTCTGATGATGCCCCTGAGTTGACCAGTACTGAGCATTCCAGAGCGAGAAGATTCTCGGAGCCGAAGTGTCAGCATTGGCTCAGGAGCACTGGAGCTGACTCTGATGCTTTCAGAGCTGTCTCTACCTCTTGGAGCCTCAGCATTAGATAGCTTGGATTTGACTCCCTCCTTGGGTGGAGTGCTGATGGGGCTGCAGGGGCTGACAATCTGAGAGGATTCGTTTTTGGATCCATCAACTTCTGTGTCTCCTAGGCATTCCACTTTCAAGGTGGTAGAGAGAGACTTCTGTATGCTTAGAGAACAGACATCCTTGCCCTCTTCAGATAAGACATCTTTACCTCATTCTGTTTGTGTCCTGAGCCTCAATCATCCCTTCCACTGAGACAGCCAACCCAGTCAAGCCTCCAGCCAGCCCATCAGGGCATTATTATCTCTTCTGATACTTCCCAAGAAGTTCTTCGTAAGAGAACGTGCAAGAGAAGGCACTTAGATTCCCCACAGGAATCTGTCACCGATAACACTGATTTTGATGAGGGGGAGAGGTCCCCCAGATAACCACCTGATGTCATCTCCTTGGAGACATCCTGGAGTTCCTTAAACAAAGAGGTGGGTGGCTTTCCGATGCCCCATCCCAAGAGGAATCAGTATTTCTGGAGGCTTTTGTGTCTGGCCCATCTACCTCCTGGGTGACTCCCCCAGCTGATGAACTTGTAGACCTGGTCTCTCAGCAGACGTGGAAGGAACCAGACACAATTAAGCCAATTTCTAAGAGACCAGAAAAGATTTTTCACCTCCAGAAATTTATGTACATTGAAGTAAGGGAGTCCCTGATGATGCCATGGTTGTGGTGGCAGCCACGAGAAAGGAACTAGCAGAGCAGAGTTCCCCTGTCCATCCCTCTAACAGGGAGTCTAGGACATTGCACAGATTTTGGAATCATATATATGCTTCAGCCACCTTTGCTCTTAGGTTGCTGAATTATTTGGCACACTTTACAAGACTGCAGAGTGATTTGATCAATGAGCTCGCCCAATCTCTTTTGGTTTTCATTTCCTCCAAGGAAGGCAATAGAATTGCCTTGCAGCTGGTTAACCTCCAATCCATATCTAATTCTTCCATGAGGTTACTCTCACACATGGCAGAAGGTACCTCACAGTGGCAAGTTTGGGCATATCTGTTAGAATACATGCCTGGATGCACTTGTGTGACTTCATGGAATTATTTAAGTATTCGTTCTTCAATGTGACTTTTGACGGATCTTCATTTTTTTTGGCCATAAAGTGAAAGACACATTTTCTAGTTGCAAACAAGAGGAAAATACTCTGTCTGCCTTGGGTGTACTTTTTTACCCCTCAAAAGCCTTCTTCTAGAAACCAATGAGGTGGCAGAAAGATGTGCTTTAAGAAATCCCAGGGTCCTTTCCATGAGTCACATGGAGATAGTTCCCCCAGGGGTAGAGGGGGGAACTGTAATGGAAGACAAAGTCCTCACAATGGAGGTGGTCCGCACAACCATGGGTCTATTGATCCTTTCTCAGATAAACCCTATCACCGCTCCTGAATCAGGCTTAATTCTCCATCTCTGGAGGCTGTTAGGGGACATCTATTGTTGCAAAAGATTCATAGGTGCAGAGGATCATATCCAGTGGTTATATTGTACCATTTCCCAAACCCCCTCCAACAGTTTGGAAGAAAATCCCTGATGTTTCACCCAGTCAGAGGGAAGCAGCTTCTCTAGAAATAAAAAAGCTAGTAGAAAAAATAATCATCCAAGGGGTCATGCCAGACCAGACATGATCCAGAACTTATGCAAGATTCTTCTTGATACCAAAGAAGACAAGTGACTTAAGACCAATTCTGGATCTCAGCAAACTAAACCAGTTTGTTTGGTATACAAACTTCTGGATGGTCATGGTTCAGTCCATTCTGGACTTTCTGCAGAAGGACAACTGGATGTGCTTGACAGATCTTCAGGGTGCGTACTCTCACATCAAAATGAACAGGTGCTCCAGGAGGTACCTACACTTCTGGATGGAGGCCAGTCATTATCAGTTTAGATCACTGCCCTTTGGTCTCAGCACAGCCCCAAGGATGGTCACCAAATGCGTGGCAACCATAGCAGCTCACTAGAGACTGCTTGGATTCTAAGTGTTTCCTTATCTAAAGTAATACACAAAAATGAGAGATGCTCCTGACTGCTTCAACCAGGCATCAAATCATTCAAGGAAGGGACTACTTACTCCAGTTGTGCTCGCACCTGGGAATATCAGTCAGTTACAACAAATCTCAACTCACACCAACACAGAGTTTTCTGGTGCTCGTTTGAATACATTCACTCAGATAACCTCTCTTCCTCTGTCTCGAATAGACACCTTATAGTCTCAGGTCAAGAAAGTGATTCAGAATTCATCTCTTCTGGCACAATTGATACTTCAGGCTTTGAGTTCTATCGCAGCTGCAATCACGCATGCCCCGCTAGCCAGGTTCCTTATGACAATCCTTCAATGGACTCTATCAACTCAATGGTTCATTCTCCAACATTACTTATCCATGTTAATCAAGATCACTCAAGTGTGCAAGAATTACCCGTTATGGTGGATTCATTCAAGTTAACTCCACAAGGGCTGTCCCTTTGTCCTTCCCCTTCCTAAGGCCACTGTGACCATGGATGCCTCCCAACTTGGGTGTGGGAGGCACCACTTGGGAAGGACAGTCTAAGGTATGTGGTCCCTTGAAGAGGCCAAAACACATATCCATGTCCTGGAGATGAGAGCATAACTCTAAAACTCTTAGCACAAGTAATCTGGACAAAGCCTGACCCACTGGGGGGGACAAGGGCTCAAAAACAGGGATAGATTTTAAATATTGTGCTTATAAACTTAGAAAGTTGTTAGAATAACAGGATGTGTGTTAGTATGCATTTTTCTGAAGAATATGAAGTCTGAAACTCAAATGTAAGTCATTATTTAGTGACTTCAATCCACAAATCATCCCAGTGAATTTCCAGAAAACCACAAATTTTATGAGGAACAGACCAAAAATATGAGGCCAAAATCTGGACATTCTGCAAAAATCTGGACAGTTGAGAGTTATGGATGAGAGTTGTCCTAGTGTTGTAGGCTTTTCAGGACAATCTTCATTCCAGTTGTGATACAGACAGACAGTATGTCAGTAGTATGGTACATTAACAAACAAGGGGGAACCAGATCGTACCCTCTTTGTTGAAAAGCCATGAGAGTTTGGCAATAGGTGAACTCTTCCAGCCACTTTCTAATAGTAATACACATCCTGGGGAAATCAGTTGTGATTGCAGACAAGCTAAGCAGGTCCATTCTGATGCCTCATGAGTGGTCTCTTAATCTCAATGCGGTGGATAGAATTTTCCATCAATGGGGCCAGCTGTGCTGTGACCTTTTCACTTCTCCCCTCATCAACAAATGCAGCAGCTTCTTTGCTCTTATCCTCCCACTGAGGAGTCACCAAGAGATGCTGTAGTTCATGCTTGGTCCTCTGGTCTCCTTTACACTTATCCCCTTTACCCCTCATTCCCAAGTTTCTACAAAAAACATTCTGGTTAAAGAGCACAGTTATCCTCATTGCTTCTTACTGACCTGCCAGATCTGGTTTCCATTACTATGGCCTCATCTTCTATATCCACCCTGGATTCTGGGTATAACTCCAGAATTATTGTCTCACCTGACAGGCATGACTCACCTGGATATATCAGGCCTCAAGCTGACCATATAGTTTCTCCAGTTCCATTGATTGCTAGACAGACAGCCCAGGCTGTCTTCCCCTGTCTGTCACATTTTGTTATCTTCCCATAAGGCTTGTACTAGAAAGATTTACAAGAGTAAATGGAAAAGATTTGTTCTTTGGCCCCTAAGCAAAAGCTTGGAACCATTCTCAGCACCTACTACAAATGTCCCTGACTTTTAAGCTATCATTTTCAATGAAGGGACTAGTCTCTCAGCTACTGTAGTTCAATTGGCAGCCATTTCCATCTATCATCTGTGTATAAATAACTTTGCCTTAGTTTCCTTTAAACTGTGCAAAGCTTTTCTCAATGGAGTGTTCCTTCTTAGACCACCTTTAGAGATCATATTCCTCATTGGGATTTAAATATTATGCTTCAGGTCTTAACTCAACCACCCTTTGAAACTTTGGCCAAAACTGACCTTAAATTTTTGTTCTGGAAGACCATTTTCATAGTAATTATAACCTCAGCCAGAAATGTATCAGAACTCCAGTCTCTGTCTTCAAAGCACCCTTATCCTATTTATCACAATGATAGAGTGTCTTTATGAACTAATCCATCTTTCCTACCTAAGGTAGCTTCTGAGTTAAATATTAACCAGGTCTTTAATCTTTAATTTTCTTTCCAAATTTCTCAAACAAAGGAGTGTACATGTTACATCTATTGGATGAGCATAAATAACTTTGTTTCTACCTTCATAGAACCAAAGACTTAAGAAAATCTGACCAATTGTTTATTTCCTTTTCTGCTACCAAATTAGGCAACCCAGTATCTAAAGTTACTTTGGCTAAATGGTTAACTGATTGTATTACTTTTATCTATGGAAAATTGGGTTTATCTGTACCAAATCTTCTAGAGCGCATTCCATTAGGTCTATGGTGGTTTCTTTAGCTTTTTGGTCTAGAGCATCCTTGGATAATATTTGTGCAGCTGCAACGTGGGCTAATCCTCATACCTTCAATGCTCACTACAAGCTGAATCTAGCCTCTAGGAGTAGAAGGGCTTTTGGCTCAGCAGTGCTCAGGAATATCCTTCCTTAGGGTCCTCCCAGGGGTTGTGGTAGCTGGGGACTCTGTTTCATCAGTTGATGAATGAATGAAAATGATAGAATCAGATTTAAAAGTTATGTACGCACCACAACATTCCATCTGTGTTGTCCATTTTCATTTTTCCTCAACTCCCCAACCCCTACCCTGTCCTTTATTTTCTTCTGGAGAGATCAAACAGTACGACAGGAACCTCTATACCTTGTTTGAGCTCCAGCTTCCCTTTTCATGTTCTGCCACTGTCTTGTTATATCTGGGGGCAGCAAATTTGATCTGAGGCATGTTAGGTTAATAGGGCATTATGGGTAAATGGAGGAGCTTGGGAGTTCTAGGATCCTGTGCTCTGGAAGAAGTAGCCGAGTCAGATCTGAGTCTCGGATTAGAAATCATCAGTTGAGAAAGAATGAAAATAGACAACACAGATGGAACGTTATGGTGAGTAGATAACTTTTCATTATATTTTTATGGTACCTAGGCATCATTCATGATGAATGCAAGATACTACTTCAGGCTAGGGTCTTTCCTGTCATAAAGACATGCATTGTAAATTCTGTTATTTCTCTCTGCTTGTCACTCTGGGTGGAGCACCACAAGTCATTCACTCCCACATGAGCCACCCGTAGGTCATAGTCATTATGGATTGTGTTACCAGACAAGCAGCATACAGTTGCCCTCTGCTCATCTAGTCTTGTCAGTGTGAAATCTGTATGCCTAACTATAGAGTCATCTATAACTAAGACATTTCTCTGTGTGGCACCAGATTTAGTGGACTTTACAGGCTAAAGACTGTTTTCCTGGTGACTTTTGAGAGATCTGTATGGAGTTTCAGTATGTGGGAGTGAAAGTACTTGGGGGGTTGTAGATTACTATAGAAGATCCTAAAGATTTATGGATAACATACTGAGGGTGATACTCTTAGAGAGTGCTTAATCTAGCAGCACTTAGTTAAAAAATAGAATTAGATTTGCCAATAAAGATAAATAACAGTGATTCGCCTTTTGGCTACGACCTTGGTACTGCTAGTGCTGGTCTCACTCCACTTGCACTCAGCTAGGAATCAATACCATTTTGGCCCTTCTGTGAGCAGAAGTAAAACAGTAACACTAATCCCAAGCTGGTCCATGAGAAGTAGGTCACAAGCTTTTTGATCAGCAGTCTTGTTTTATTCCATAGACTTGTTGTAAACCTCTCCTAGTAGATAGCCTGGATAAGCACATACAGCAGTTCAGTGCAAGAGAGCTAGGCTGCACAGTGGTCCAAAACTAGACCATTCATGGAAGTCCCATACACATTGCCCAATCAGGGGCAGGAACCAGTGTCCCCTTGCACCAGCTCTCACAAGGATTAAAACAGCTACAGTAATCCCAAGCTGGCTGCTAAGAAGCAGTTTTCACAGGAATGGTTCTCTCACCAGGATCAAAAATAAAAGCATTGATCCCAAGCTGATTCCTGATGGTTTGTTGGTTAAACGTTATTGCTAGTCTTGCTCGCATGTTTGTGATTTTAAAATGATGATGCATGAACATGCATTAATATGGAAGGGATTACGATCGGTACAAAACTTTGGAAAGCTATGAGATAGAGGGTAACTAAACTTTTAATAGGCGTAGAAGACAGCCTTCCTAGTTTGAACTTTTAGTGATCACTATTATGAGCACAAAAGATGACAGTGGGAGGAATCCCAATGTCAAATTTCAGAAGGGTCAGAACAAGCACCTATCACTGAGTGTAACAGCGCAACAGATAAGGATGAATTGGTAACCTAGTCTCACAACAGCAGCAGTCACATGTCAATGGCAGCTTTGAAGGCTTAAAAACTTTTTTGTGTCTTAGTATGTTAAATAATAAATGCTTCTTTTCAGCTCCTCCCATAAATTACCTACGCTTCATCTCTTTATAGTCAGAGCAGAGAACAGGAAAGGAAAATTTGCTAACTTGCCTTAAACAGTTATTTTTTTAAACTGTAAAATTAAAATAAAATGTAAAGCACAATAAATTTATGCTGAAACAATTGCAAACCATAAATGAGGAATAACAAATTAGTCTCAAAACATTAACAGATAACATGTCAGTGATAGCTCCAAAAGATTAAAACCTTTTCCTGTTCTGCTTCCTTTTAATAAAAATGCTACTTCTCAGTTCCTCCCACAGCTCACCTAAGCTTAATTTCTTTGCAGTCAATGCAGAGATCAGAAAAATATTGGCTTACTTGCTCTAAGCAAATTTGAAATAAAACAAATGTAAAGCATAGCAAGTTTAAGGGGGAAAAAAATTGCAGTAAATAAGACCAAAAATATAAACAATGTAAAATTGCAAACCTTAAAAGAAGAAATCAAAAGAAGTCTCAAAACAGCGTCAGTGATTCCTATACTATAATTGGGTCATTCTTTGTTGACTCATAGTACTGTGAGCAGAAGTGGTTGACAATAAATATTAGCAATATATAAGTCATTTGTAAGTTGTAACATCAAAGATGCATGTGCATGTATGTAGAAGGGAAGCATCACTATAAAAAGAAAAAGCTTGTATTAGCCAGTCGTAAGTAGAAGGCCCCTTGTAATTCAAGTGATCTGCAGAATCCAAGTCCTGCCCTTTGCTCAAATTAGACTTTCATTTTTGGCATTGTAACTTTAGACTTTTACAAAAATTTGAAGTTGGAACTTGCGATCATTTTATCAAATGTGTAACGAAAGGGTAAAAAGCAAAAAAGACCCATTAAGTCTCAAATCCTTGCTGCCTTCAATTACATGCTGCTACCTTGTTGACTACACCAGCTAGCCACTTATAAACCTGTGTAGCAACTGTGTACTTATTCGTGAAGCTACAGTAGCTCCATGGCATGTACACAACTATACTTTTGCGTAGTTCTTGATGTTACAAGATGCCAATAAATTACACAGTCATAAACATTCATTGCTGAAATTTGTTTGATGTCAATAGCAGACCTCAGAAGTTTCAAACCTTTTAATGCTCTGCTTACCTAAAATATGTACTACTTCTCAGCTCCTTCAATTGATCACCTAGATTTCATTTTTTTTGTAGTCAAGAAAGGGAATAGGAAAGAAATGTTTGGTAACTTGCCCTAAAACACAACGGTGGTGGGCCTCATCAGTAATGACGATGAAACAGTGTATAGAGATGAGGTGGAAACAACTTAACTGGTGTGGAAATAACAACTTAGCACTAAATGTGAACAAGACAAAAGAGATAAAATCTCAAGGAATATTCTCCCCTCACCACTGATTCTAAAGACAACCACAAAGCATTCTATAGGTATGTCAAGAATCTCAATGGCAACACTCAGATCTACTCTGAGTTACACCACAGTGGCACTAAATATTCAGAACCAACTGATATTGCCAACATCCTGGCAGATAGGTTGAGTGCTAAATTGACCCCCCTCTTACCCCCTAAAGGGCCCATCTCTATACCGGAAGAATGCAAAGTTCCTGTAATCATGGCTGCACAGGTAAAAAACACACTCTCCAAAGCCAAGAACACAGCATCCATGGGACCTGACAACATCCCAGGCTACATTTTACACGAACTACAGAACAAACTGGCACCCCACCTAAGTACCATGTTCAATCATAGCCTTACCTCAGGCTTTGTGCCCACTGAATGGCGCACAGTGACGGTTATCCCACTCCACAAAGGGGGAGACACCACAGACCCTGGGAACTACCGCTCCATTAGCCTGACGAGCCTGGTATGCAAGACTATGGAACATATCATCATGGAACTTATAAACAATGACATTGGTAATCTCCAAACACTGGACCCCACCCACTATGTTATCCTGTTTTTTTTTTATGCCTGGTTTCATAGGTTGATAAGTCTGCTTTGTATCTACCAGACAAAGTACTAAGTACAAGCATGCAGACTCAATCTTAAGTAATCTAGTGACTAGAGGGAATTGTGGGAAGGAGAGGAGCCAGACCCCTAGATCCAAGCTTGTGAAAAACATTTTGAGGTCAGATCCAGGTGGATCTCATAACCAGTCTGTTGAGCTGGATGGAACCTAGCATTTATGATAAGTACATAACTTTCACTTATTGTAACCCTCACTTGGTGCAAGGCATTGAAGCTCATCCTGAATAAAGACAACCCTTTACAGGTCAAACAGACACAAACACACTCATGTGAGTGAGCGCACACACACACACATACACATGCACACACACACACACTCATGCACGTACACACACACACACATACACACACACACACACACACACACACACACACACACACACACACACACACACACACACACACACACACGCACACACACACACACACACACACACACACACACACACTCATGCACGCATACACACACATGCACGCACACACACACATACATGCACACACACACACACACACACACACACACACACACACACACACACACACACACACACACACGCACACACGCACACACACACACTCACATACACACGCACACAATCTCTGAATTCATATCTACAGGCTGCTAAGAGGTTAATAAGTTTAACTTTGGCTTATCTTTAGTACATATGAGTAAACCAAGGCTCACAGGAACAGTTTACATGAACATTAGGATAGCATGTAGTCTTCATACAGAAGGCATTCCAATCAAGACCTAAACTGGAAAATCTACTACTGTGAGGCAGCAGTGCTAACCGCTATGCCACAGTTAAAGCCATAACCAAAACTGCCCATTCTGAGGGAGACTTTGTGATGCAGCCTGATTCATGGCTGAAATGTCATTCTTAGCCGTGTTTTGTTTTTGATATCCAATTGTAGTTCCACGGGATGCTTTGTTAAGAGTGCTCAGAGATGGACTACATATATCTTGTTATATGCAGGAAGAAGGTGTCTTCCACAGGTATTTCACTAACACAGTGTAAGATGTTATATTGTATTCTGTTTCCTTTAAAGTATGAATATATGACTTCTGCTTAGGACAGGGAGTACAGCATGTCTTCAATAGAGACTTCAGGGTTTCCACAACTGGCTTTAGGCACCAGTGATCCCTGGGATTGCTGGGGCCTCCTGGTGCCGCCAACCACAGCAAGTTATCTTATCTTGATATTTTGTAACCTGTCTGTCAAACCAACAAAAGAAAGAAGAACAGTCTTCTGCACTTAATAAATGGGGCATAACCCTTATTTATATCTCCTTTAATATTCAAACACATCTGTGGTTATTGTAACAGTGTTTTGCAAGTAATAGGCTTCACAGTTCCATTAAACATTTTACCACTGACATAGTGCCTCTGGCTTAGTTAAATCCTTCTGGTGGTGATGGACAATCTCTCCACTAAAACTAATAACATAGCCAGCTTTGGGGGGGGGCTTAATCATTCTTGGCTGTGTGGGGTCCCCACAAAAGCTGCTACTGGTTGGGGAAAAATGAGTTTAATTTAATGATTATACTGTTTAACCTGAAATGGGCTGTGATATGACCCTGTTAGTATAAAGTTGATAAGGAACAGATCAGCAGTCTCAGTGCAAATCTTGTATTTTAAGAAGAGTCGATGCTTCTAGTCCTCAGAGATGGTTTTCTCTTTCAAGGAGTTTTATAAATACTGTCAGAACTCCAGATACTATAACTCTCAACTTGTTTGCTCAAGAATTCTTGGCAATGCTAAAAATAATAGCAGAATAAAGGCTTAAAATCAGGAACATGTTTTAAATATTACTGTAATTCACTTAAAAACTTAACAGCATAACACATTTTTTCAAAAACAACTCTGATGTCTACATTTACTGACTGTCTGTAATCTTGAATGGTTTACCAGTGAATCAAAATTTTATGAAACAAAGAGTAAAATGATGAGGCAAAATCAGGGATGGTCTGTGAAATCAGGGACAGTGTGACAGGAATGCATTACCTCTCACTGAAGTAAATAAAAGTGACTTACCCTTGTTGCCGTTTGACAACAGTTAAACTGCTGTTCCTAATCTGGTGTGGCAATAAAAGTGTTGCACAATTTATTTTTATTTGATGAAATAAGAACACAACTAGTATTGCTATGGCTTGTGTGTGTTTGTGTGTGTATGTGTGTGTGTGTGTGTGTGTGTGTGTGTGTGTGTGTGTGTGTGTGTGTGTGTGTGTGTGTGTGTGTGTGTGTGTGTGTGTGTGTGTGTGTGTGTGTGTGTGTGTGTGCGTGTGTGTGCGTGTGTGTGTATGTTTGAAGTGTGTGTGTGAAAAATATCACTGATTTTTATCTGTGCACACACCCAGTAATGCCAGGACACATACATTACTCTTCTGGATATCAGTAAAAAATGCAGTAAACAAGTAATTATATTTCTAAGGTAAGGCCTAAAATATATCACAGAACAGTCAGACACTTAGATCTTTTAGGAATCTAGTGGTTCACATACCCCAGAATGTATACATTGGTTTTGACATGCACTTGGTGGTGGCATCTGCCCTCAAACAAATCTATTCTAAAACCATTCCTGCTCAGATCTCTGTGTGTGTGTATGTACAAAAAGTTGCTGTAGGTTATGTGTGTGTGTGTGTGGGGGGGGGGGGGCTGGGAATTGTGTGGGCACTACCTCTTTAATTTCTATCCCAGTCTAACCTTAGAGGTGTGCACAGGAGGTCATTATAGCTTTTGTTTGGGCTGGGGACAGTATGATCATTGTTTCTTTTACCTTTCTCACAAACCTTAAGAGGTGTACAAAGAAAGTTACTATAGCTTGCATTGGGGCAGTGTACTGCCTAAGAGCAACAAAACAGAATACATTACAGTAATAATTATTTTTTCACTTTCCTCACAATCACACATCATACACATATACACAAACAACTTATCTCTGTCCTCAATAACCTATCCTTCTCACAATCAGTCACCAACTGGTTTCAGAGTTACCTGTCTGACCGCCAACAATCCGTTGTATGGCAGAATGACATATCTCCCCAACTACCTGTCTCCATAGGGGTTCCCCAAGGATCCATCCTTGGACCCCTACTTTTCTCTGTTTACACCAATAATCTAGCCTCTGCCACCAAACATGGCACACTCATCCAATACGCAGATGACTCTACCATCATCTGCTCAGCCCAGTCCCTACCCAAACTGCAAAAGTCACACAGGAAGCCTTTTCCTCTGTTGAAACATGGTTATCCGATGCCCAATTAATACTCAACCCAAACAAAACTAAACTACTCATCTTCCAACCCATCAAACATACTCAAAACAACTCTCACTTTAACATCACAGCAAAAGACAACACCACTATATACCCAACTGAACACACCAAATTGCTAGGAGTGGAAATAGACAATAAACTAAAATTTGACATTCACATATCCATGACCATAAAAAGTCCACAAAAAACTAGGAGCATTATACAGAAATAAACAATTTCTCACCAAAGCAGCAAAGATTTCAATAGCAAATTCCCACCTTATCTCCACCCTACTTTATGCCTCTCCAGTATATACCAACCTAAGGCAATGTGATCTAAACAAGCTAGAGACCTGCTACAATAAAATCGCAAAATTTGCCACAGGGGCATCCTACCGTAGTCACCACTGTCTCTCACTTGCTGAACTGGGCTGGCTTGAACTCCCTCACCTTCTTCAGTGGTATCAACTCTCACTCACCCACAAACTAGTAAACCATCCACTAAATGTCCCATCCCTCCAGAATCTACTCCAACCCTATCGCACCACCAGACCACTAAGATCCAGCAACAAAAATCACTTGCAGATCACTAAAGCCAATAACTCTGCTGGTGAAGCACTATTCTCTTGCGCCATAGCCAAATTATGGAACTCACTCCCACCCACAATTACCTCCGTACCATCATGCACCAACTTCAAAAGTTTATTAAAAGCGCACCTAAAAACATGCTGGCTATGCCCTTGTAACTCCCACTCTAATATCATCCACCCCATCCAACTACTACCTTTCTTTCACCTCCACTAACTACCTTGATGATAGCAAGCTCAGATGCTCATAAGCCTAGTACTTATTATACAGCAGGAACTTCTCATTGTTAAATTTGTTAATGCCTGTTATGTACTTCACAGATAAAGATTCTAGTTGTCTACTGATGTACTATGTTCTTCATCTGTAAATATGTTGTAAGTAATTTCTATGTTAAATTGTTAATCACTATGTAATCCAATGTAACTACTGTCTGTTTATTTTACTGTGGAGCTTTTCTCCCCGGGCCTCTGCTGAAAATGGACCCACGTCCAGTCGGACACTCCTGGTCAACAAATTTAAATAAATAAATAAATAAAATAAATAATAGGTGGCTACCTTTGGTGGGGGAGTGAGAAGGCATGCTATGTGTATGTATAACAGCAGTCACTTGATATACTCGACTTTGGCCATTTGAACCTTTGCTTTCTTCCCAGTCTAACATCAGAGGATGCAGAGGCAGTGTTTTTTTGTGAGGGGTTAGGGAGGCAGGCAGGATTCTTACATATGATCTGTATATTCTCACAACAATTGGCTTGTTAATTTATTGTGAGCTACTGCTTTGTCAGCTTTGAATATTATGTGTTGGGCACATCTTATGTCTTCCTTGAAAGAAAACAATAAAGAATGAAATTATTTTCACTTGCGATTTTTGTTTAGGCCACCATTGGATTAAAAGGTTTTGAAAATGCACTAATGTGCATCCCAGGAATCTATAACCCTATGACTTCTGGGGGCACCAGCTTAACTGAGTTATTTCTGAAAAGGTTATTCCTATGCTGTTTTGGTAAGGAAAGATGTGTTGAAAGGATGCAAGGAAAACTAAATTTGAACAGCAATAACTGACTTTCTTTCCTTAATCAAATTTCTGTTCAAGTCATCATTAGATAAAAGGGTTTTGTAAAAAGAAAAGAACATTTAAAATGCAGTTCAGGGCATATATAAATGTATGGCTTCTTAAAAAAGCTGAAGAGTAAGGTAAAATGTGAGAAAAGGAAGATAAAAGTAATGTGCATGGTGTGGGGAGCCCAAGAAGTTGGGGGGGGGGTGCACTGGAGGTTGTCTAAGTGTTGTGAGGTGGAACAGTAAGCAGTGCCTAGGGTGCCATTTCATCTAAGTTCAGCCCAGTACATAGAGTTATTGTAATGTATCATTGCTGCAACTAAATGTCAGTAACTTTGAATGTCTCTTTGTGAAATGGGCCAGTGCAGTAGTCTGGTACATAGGTCTGTTGTAATGTAAGAGCATTATAACTACAGATTACCCAGTGAGTACAGCTCCTAAAAGTTTGTAGGATGAACTAAAATGTTGCTTTGTAGGGTTGACAGAGACACAGGGCGATACTTAGTCTAGAAGTTTGCAGGGCCCCCCAACTTGACACTTTCTGGGGGCACCCAAAATGCTAACACTGGCCCAGAAGATTTCTACTTTCTTACTTACTTTCTTACTTGACAAAATAATGTGTATTTTAAAAAGTGAGTAGAATTTTTGTCATTTCAGACATGGCATGACCAAAACTTCCCCTGCTGAGGAGGCAGTGGGCCGAGTGAAAGTTAATAGTGAAGTGTATTGAAATAATGAGTATCTTAGGCAGGTTTATAGCTGAGTATTCTCTTGTAATTTTTGAAAATTTTATTAAGAACTCTCAAAGGCAATTGACATGTTATTTTTCATCAACAAATACCAAACCCTAGAAATTTAATTTTCAGTTTTTGGCATGTTGTATTATATACTGCCATGACATATGGGGATTTGACTTCTGCTAAGGCTGGATAATGTAGCATGCCATAATATATCTTTCCCGATTTTTTTTTTTGCATCTAGAATATTAATAGTTATGTGTTTCACCAGACACTTAAATGTGGACGTATAAAAATTCCCATGCTTAGGCGAACAGTTTAGTACAGGCAGACTCACCTCTGAGTTTATTGAAACCTCTACATGAAGAACATGTGCGTGCTGGTTCCATTAAAAGAGACTATACGTGATATATTTTAGACTGATAAAAATAATTATATTCTTCTTACTGAGAAACATAGAGACCACAAAAATGGCTGCCAAACCAGTACCTCAAAGAAATCTCACCTTCAAACATAGAAAACAGTTTCCCACCTCACAGCCTTACTGTAGACAAGAACATACAGCTTGTAAAAATGAATACTTTCCACATTGAAGACGTAAGCCATCTCACAAAAATAACGTAGACTCAGATGCCAAAAAAGAAAAAAATAAACTATTACAAACAACCCAAAAGAACATATAATATTAAATTTTAAAATATACTCTCTGTCTTATAACTCCATAAAATGAAACAGATTTATGCTGTAGATGAAGATTATACAATTAAAAAATATTAAAATATTCAAGTCTTCCCAAAATTAAAAAAAAATGCAGTTTTCCTTAAAATGAAATGCATGTGTCTCACAGACTTGTTCAAGTTTTTATTTATTTATTTATTTATTTATTTTTATTTGATATTTGATTACTGGGAAAGTCTAATTGGCAAAATCCATTTTCAGCAGAGGCCTGGGGAGAAAAGCTCTACAAGACATAATACAAATTCATCCAAAAGCACCTGCATTGGCCATCAGCTCTATGCCATGACCGATCTACATGCAAATTCATAAGCAGACACACACACACACACACACACACACACACACACACACACACACACACACACACACACACACACACACACACACACACACACACACACATGCGCACACTTAAACATACACAAAACCTTTCACTCATACCATACAACTAAACCAAGGAGTCATTAAGCAGAGAAATTCCATCTGTATCCCAGCAGTACCCAAATGTTTAAAAAATTGAAACAAAATACAAAGGGAGATCAAAATAAATGAGGAAAACTCTGCAAGTATCTGTTCATTCACCTGCACCCAGTTACCTCAGGCTTTAAATGACCTAAATAAAATAAAACACATATACACATAACACCACGACCCTAACCAGTTGGCATTATCATAAAACATTGCTTCACTCAGTCATGCTTAACCTTGGTTAATAATAAAAAAAATTCTTAAAGTAATAACTAAAATAAACCAAATAAAATTCATTAGATTGCCTAATAACGACAAGAACATTAACAATGTATTATATGGTTGTAGGAAATATTACTAAGAGATTTATAAGAAAATACAGTAAATGGGGAAAGATATTTTAGATTCATTTTTGAAAGATAAGATAAGGAAAAGATTGTCAAAAGATGATAATTTAAGTCAATTTCTTTTCCAAGTTTAAAGTTCAAATAAAAATAAAATAGAACAAAGCCCCAGGCACTGATGTTATTTAAGCTGAAATACACAATATTTCCTCAGAAAATAAAACTCGTATTGAAAAAGGATTTACTAATATGCAAGAGAAGTAATGCACAAGAGAATAAAATTACCCCCCCCAGGAAATGCAAACTTCTACCATTTCAAAACATGATAAAGGACCCAGTTAAATATTCTTCATGTGGGCTTTGTATCATTTTAAGCCTAGATTATTAAATATCTATGTCCATAATAGATAAAAGGTTAAAACACATACCACTCACAATGAAAGGACATGATCAAGCAGGATTTATCATTAAAATCAGACACAAGATAGCATTAAAAAATCATTACTGTAACTGTATATGTCCAAAATAAAAAAAAAAAAAAATTAGGGATTATAATTTGAACATAGAAAAAAAAAATTTGACTCTTTGAACTGGGATTACCTCTATAAAGTTCGTAACTACTATATTTTTATTACTCTTTATATTGCTATGATACAAACTTTATATAGAAATTATATTGCTTATATTAAATATGTTTTGCAAATTATAGAGATTACCAAAGGCACTAAGAAAGGTTTCCCATTATATCCTTTTTTCTGTGCTTTAGTCCCCTACCATGTCCGCCAGCTGTCCTTGCTTAGCATATTAGTTACCCTCACTGTGACTGTCACAGGCAGGAACAAAAGGTCCCACTTGTCAGACTATACAGAGAAAGCCATTCACCTGTACAGTACAAAACACACTGAAGAAAATCAGAAATCTCTTTTGTATGCGTGCTGTCCTTTTAATCGACAGGTGTGTTCAGTGAGTTGGATGAGGATAGCCAAACCTCTAAATGTTTGTCCAAATGTGTATAAAAGCATAATGAATGGAGGGGCAAAGATCTATTGCCATACAGTTATGGTGCATTCTGTGCAAAAGCATACAAAAAGGTTGTCCATCACAGTGCATATTGATAGCATTGCTGTGTAGTAATTAGAACTGAATTGCCAGTACAGAAGAATAGCAAGGTTGCAGACAACAGCTGTATACATATACCACATAGTCTGCAACAGGAATTCACAGGAAAAGGTATGACGATAATAAGCAGATGTGTAAAAATCTCAAATGACACTCTCCAAAATGGACTCAATGGCTACAAATAAATAAATAACAGCAAATTAATTTTACGTGCTTTCATCCTCTTTACTATATATTTCCTCAGAATGAAAAATACAAAACAAATGAAACATATAAAAGAAATCCATTGTGATATCATAAAAATTAAAACCAATCAGGTTTCTAAGCTCATTAAAGGAACAAAATCTTAAAGGGCTCCAACACCCACTAAATAGTTAAAACCATGGAACATTTAAATACAGTTGTATTTCAATAACTTTTTGACAGAAATTCGATCATTGAGCCCTGGTGCCATATTGGCTCATAAAAAAAATTGCCTTTTCAGTTGTAGGTATTCAAGAAAAGCATTGAATTGTCCTGTAAATTTATTTTTTTCTACTTGTTCAATCACTAAAAACATAAACTTCATAAAATCTTTACACTCCTGAGCATGCGTAGCTAATGTGTTACTAATGGCCCCTTTCTTAATTGCTAGCACATGCTCCCTGATTTTGTCAACTAACCTGTGTGTAGTTTTTCCACATAAATACAGTCACAGTTGGAACAACATGTTAGGTATACCAGTCCATCACTGTGACAGTTGTACCTGTTTCTTGTTGTTAAATGGAAAATCAGTGTGTTTGAAATGATAACTACCTACACAAAAAAATGAACCCACAATAATTACAGTTTTGACAAGCAAAGGTAGCACTACATTTAACATGTTCTGTACTAATCTGCTGTGATTTTTTTTTTCTAAAATTTGTTTTAAATTCCTAGTCTTCTTAAAAATAAAATTTGGACAGTTGCCTATTATTTTAGACAATTCTGGGTTTCCTAAAATAATTTTCCATTTGTCAGTAATGGTGTTACGAATCACAGGGCTGGCAATACTCCTTGGAATAGGGAAGGAACAAATAAGTTCCCAATGTTTGCTGTTTTGATTTGCTTCTACTGCTTTATTAAGAGCAAACCCTACACTCAGTATAGGGAGAACTTGGTGTTCCTATGTTTAATAATATTTTCAGAAATGACTTCCAACTTGTCTCCTGGGTACCCTCTTTATTTTAAAAATATTTGTAAGTGTTTCTGTCTTCTCCACAAAAATATGGTCCTCATTAATGAGATGACTGATTCTGATAACTTGCTCCCTGAATACATTTAGTTTCATGAAAGTGTGGTGATAGCTATCAAAATGTAGGTAATTATTGGTGAACGTTTCTTTTCTAAAGCTGTTGCTCTTAAGTCTATTTTGCTCCTTTACCATTAAAGACACTCCACAAGATGTACATTTAGTACCATCAAACACATACACTACAAAGACGGGTCATCGAACTGGCACACCTGAGCCCTTAGGCCTTCTCAAGCCAGCCACTGCACATATAAGTATCCTAGTTACAGTTGAGTCCATAGTGAGACGCACAGGTGCACTACTCACCAGACTGAGCTGACTCTCAGACGCCAAGATACATCAGGTTACTAAGGCACTAAATTCCCTAATCCCCAGGTACACATACAACATGGTTGTTTTTTTCTGTTGGAATGAATGACTTGAAGCATACATTTATGAAGCGAGACATGGTGGAGCTTTCAAACTATGCATCCAAGGTTGGCATGCAAATAGTTTTGAACAGTATCCTACCTTCACCAAGCAAGATGCCACAGTAAAATAAAAAAAAAAAATCATAATCTGAGTTAATTATCAGTGTCATTCCAAGTGGGTCCAGTCTGTGTCTTTTGGGGAAATGGTCAACAATCCTATTATTTTCCATGTGATAGCATGTGACAGCATGCATCTCTTTCCTCAGGGCTTTCAGATATTGGCAAAAAATGTTTCCTGTCCCATGTTGCATTTTTTAGGCAATACCAGTCAACATCACCATCCTACCTAGCCAAACTTAATCAAGACAATAAAAAAGTGAAGGCTTTGCTAGTTTCTTCAACAAGAAACTACTTTCCCTAGAAGCCCTACTGACCTGGAAAATATCAACATCTACGTATATATGTGTAGTGGTTATAAACCTTCCCTACATGGATTTAATGCCTTCTACATATTAAGACCCCCTTCAGGGATATCTCTGCTACTGGTTGCAGTGTGTCCATGTTACTCCAAAACTCCATCACATCAAAAGCTAAACAACAAGAAAATTAACCCAAACTCCTTCACATCCTATTAACTACAAATAAGATCCATTAGTATTTCCTAGCCAACTACAGAAGTTTGTGGCCCTCACCAATGAACCCCATGGTATCCTTGGGGATTTTTACCCATCTATAAATGGGGAGATGTATACTACAACAGATATGCACAGTGCTTCCAATATTTCCTTAGTGCTAACTCTATAGGCCTGAAAGTGAACTTCCCTATCAGAGGTCTACATTTTATGGACCCAAACATCACTAATTTAGGACCATTATGCCCTACTGCTGTAGTCACTGTTCAGATGTGACTACCATTTGGTGGTATTCACCATTAGTACTATTTCCAGAATGCATGCAAACCCACGTTTTTAGAAATCTCTAAGGCAAACTTATTGCAAATAGGTGATGACCTGAGATTTAAGAGCCCTCCTCCACTCAAAGACCCTGTAGTCTACACTGTTGCATTTGCTGAAAGTTTTTGTTCTCATTTTAATGTCTGAGTTGAGATATCCATCCCAATCTAACACAGATACAGCTGCAAGTTTAGGAACAAACCTCTGCAGTGGAACCATAGTATAAACAAGCTGTATATAAACATTATCACTATTAAGAGGAAACTGAAACTTCATGTCTCAAGACTAACTCAGAAAGGTGAACAAAGAACTTAGTAACAAAATCAAGACCAGAGGCAATGTATGAGCTGAAAATTACCATCTCTATCAGGGAAAACCATAAAGCCTTGTTTAGCTATGGCATAAACCTTAGGGACTACACCCAGTATCGCAATGAGTTGATACATAATAATATGCACTTAGCTCTAGAGACATAACATTTTGGCAGGCATTTAATTCTAACTCCACCACAAAGCATTAGGTCTTTCCCTCAAATATTACCTTTGAACAAGTCATAAGTCCTCTTCAAGGTAAAAAAAAAAGTGCCAGGGTACTTCCTTGTCAGTGTGAAGTAGTCTCACTGACCATTTTCTATAAATCTTCAAACTTAGCCTGTCAATGAGTTTTGCACTGGAAGCATGGAGAAAATAAGTTACCACCTCCATCTGCAAGGACGGCCTCACCACTGATAATGGCAACTACAGACTTATACATTCAAAGAAAAGCATTCCAAAGGACTGGATTTCACTCTTCCTTTGTAGTATGACTGCAAGCAGTCACAGGTGATAGTGCATTTAAGTCATTGGCATTCTTTGAAAAGGGTCTATATTAGATCACCGAATGCTTAGGTTAGCGAACAGTGATTAATCGACCCCATGTAAGCGAAAGCTTACAAAACCGAACTGTCAGAATAGCGATTTTTTTCCAAGGGAAAAAAAATCGCTGTTCCAACAAAAAAAAAAAAAAAAAGAAAACACTTTAATACATGATATTAAGTAGGAGGCATTGCTCCCCACACCCCCGATGTAGGTGGGCTTGTGCCCCCCACACACTCCCTACTTAAATATATCATCTCCGAGACCGCACTTCAGTGCCAAAAACGGCAAACTACCAAAGCGGCCAAGCGAATTCTTTCCCAGGGAAAGAATTTGCTTACATGCCGCTTCGATATTTTTCCATTTCGGCATTTACAGCTTGACCAAGTCACATTTGCTAACCTGCATCTTCAGTCAGCTGATAGGAACCCTTTGAAAACATACGACATCTGCTATAACTGAAGTTTTATTTCAGGCAGTTTAATTAATTTGAAATGGCATTTAAACTGCTTAAACTGTTTATTTTGTCACAAGACATGTCACACACACACTGTGTATTACCTTTATTGTATGTTTCAGTCTTTGGATCAAAAAGATATATCGAGCATCACACTTATCATCATCAACTCCCTTTTCCCATTTTTTGAATATATCAGTTGTCACCACCTGTCTCAGTTCTCTGCCACTCTCCTACCATCTTTGTCAGTCATCAAGCTTGACTGTCACATGTCTTCTTTCATGCAATCCATCCATCTGTTGGTTGAACATCCTTGTTTCCTCTTGCCTTTTTTCTGTCCTCCAAATTCTTCACTAATTCATCTTATGCTTTCTAAAACCTGTGCCTGTAATCTGCTCCTTTTGACATTTTCTGCAACTGGAGCTACTCTGGCTTCTGCTCTGATGTCATCATTTCTTTACCTGACCCACACTGTGCATCCTACCACCTGTGCAGGCACTTCATCTCTACTACCTCTAGCTTTGCCGACTGCTGTTACGTCACTGCCCAGGTTTCTGTGACATCAGAAGTAGTAGTCATACCACTGTTTTGTACACCTAACTTTTCAGCTTCTTTGCATTATTCTGTCACACAGTACTTTTGTCACCTATGCAAGCTGGCTGCAGCACCTCTGATTCAAACTTTGACTCCCTCATTCATACTTCCCTTCTCCTCAACCACCCTTCCCAGATAATTAAAGCTGTTAACCTGTTCAGATATTTTCCCATCTATCTCAGTTTTTAGTTTCTTCTCATTTCCATTTGCTGCCATGCCAATGATCTTGTCTATATTCGGTTTCATCCCCTATGCCTTCAGTTTTGCATTCCGTTCCCTTATTTGCTGAAGTTCCTGTTCAGAGTCTGCTTGTAATGCCACATTATCTGCATACATCTGATTTGTTGATTTGGTTATCTGACCTGTTTGATAATGTAGTCCATCACCAGTAGCAGCAGGAGGATCAGAGATGAACGCCTGTGCTAACCCACTCTCACTGGGAACCCTTCTGTGAGTCTGAACACTGTTCCTACTTGTGTCATTGGTTCCTTATAAGTAGCCTGCAGTAATTCTACCAATGTTCTGGAACTGCAAACAGTTGCAGTACTGCCTAAGTTGGCTTTCTTGGGACCTTGTTATAACCAGCCCGCTTATCTGGTTAAATAGCAGTATCAACACTAACACTCTAGTTAGTGTGATCACTTAAAAGCTCTAAACACTGCAGTTAGAAGTAATTCCTTTATGGTTCCAAGTGATTCAGCATGTGTTCTTACCTGAACTCGTCACCCTTGCTGTCCAAGTTAACTTACCATAAAATTGGATGTTCAAGTAGATCACTGTTGCAGTAGCCATAATTATAAGGGATATATCCTGTAAAGGATCGCACATCCGGACAGTCTACAAAGCTTTGGGCTCCTTCCTTGTGCACTCTACATCTATCCTAAGCATGAGATTACATGCTGGTAGAAGAGGGACATGCCAAAAATCATAGCTTTCTTCCTAAAAGGGAAGTCTGAAACCTGAGGCTCTATAACAGTTTAATCAAAACAAATTAAGATTGTCAAGTCAGGATGACAAAGGATAATTAGGGTACATGACCCCGGCTTAGAAAGAGTAGGAAAGAAAAATGGGAGAGGTGGGAGCCAATACTGCAAAAGTAATCTATTTGAACATTGCTGTTATGCTAGTTTAACTTAAACAACTGTACTATGTTCTTCATTAAATCACTATTGCAATAACTTAGCAAGAATGGATGGATGAAGAATGTCTGGAAGTCCTTGTATGACTTTTGGAAATCATGATGTAGCTCTGGGGAATGAATGTAGCTTGTAATGCTTAGTAAAAGTGTGTACAAATAATCAAGTAGCTAAATTTAGGATAACCCTAGAGTCCACCCATGTCCAAAATATCTCAGAAATAGCCACAGTTCAGGTAGAGTGAGCTTTTACCATAGTTAAAGTAATACAAATGAACTGAGTCTGAGACAGCCATCTAGAAATGGTTTGACTATCACTTCTTTTTTACATCAGGGAAACAAAAAGTTGGTTTGATTTTCTAAAATCTTTAGTCCTGTCAAGATAAAATCTCAACTGTTGACATCCAAAATATGTAGGATCCATTCTCCTCTATTTTTGAATTCATGATAAAACACAGAGATGAATGGTCTGATTTACAGTAAACCCAGATACAATCTTAGGCATAATGGAAGGGTTGGTTATAAGATCCACCCAGTCCTTGTAGAAAATCAGAAAAAATTGCGTAGACATTTGATTGTATAATTTAGATACCCCTGTCACTGATATCCAAGCAATAAGCAAAATAGTCTTTCATGCTAGAAATTTTTAAGAACTGTCTGGAGGTTCCAAAGCGGAAAGAGTTAACTTCTCCAATACAAAATTAAGATCACAAGGTGGTATTACCTGTTTTCTGGGTGTTTTAATAAGCAAAACATCATTCAACAAATTATTTACCTTGAAATAAATAAGAAAAGAAGATCCAAAGGTAGTCAAGCAGAAATGGCCAAGTGGTGTAGCTTTACAGAAGTGTATACTATGATTCAGGTGAACAGTTATTACAGGTAGTGAAGAATCATAGGAGTCCTTGATTGTAATGGATCTTTTTTATCGCACCAACTGGCAAATAATTTCCATTTGGCTAAGTATGATTTTCTAGTAGGAGGTTGTCTAGCCTCCTTTAATATGTGCTGTATGCCCTCAAAAAAGTTGCCTAAATGAGATCAAACTCTATCATCCATACTGTCAGTTGTGGATTTTGAATGCTGGGGTGTATTAAGGATTCCTTGTCCTGTGTAAGCAAACCCACTACATGAGGAAACTAGTTGCCCCTGACCAGATGAATTAGAAGGGAGAACCAGTATTGTCTGGGCCAAAAGAGAGTTACCAGGAGTGTCTTTGGCTAGTCTGTCTTGATCTTTAGAAGAACTTTGGATATTATAGGAAAGGTAAGAAAAGCACAGAGGAACATTCCCATCCATGTGAAAGAAAATGTATCTGTTTTTCAGGCATTTTTGCAAGGTATCCTAGAACAGAACTGATTTTGTTGTCTGTCATGATAGGAGGTGGCCAGATCAACTTGGGAGGTTTGCCACAGGTGGACGATATCCTAGAAGACCTTTGGGTGTAACATCCACTCAAGTGGGTCTATCCTGGATCTGTTCAGTGTCTCTGCTATTGTTCTTTTCATCTGATAGAATGTATGTGGTCTGAAGAGTGAGACTGTTCTGTAATTCCAGCTTCCGGGGAATCATAGCTAGCCTGCAAAGGTGATAAGACTTGGTTCCCTCTTGTTTGTTTATATACCTTGTCACTTGTCTGTTATCATTAACAGGGGTCACTGGATCCACAGCTGGTTTAAAGCCTTGATAGCTTTTATTAGGGACATCATCTCTTTAAGATTTATGTCTTTGTTCCTAAAATGAGGCCCCTAAATGCCCTGCACTTTGATGGCTTGAGAGACTGCACATAAACAAAGTCTGAAGCATTTGTCATGACTCACAGAGCAGGAGATGGAGGAGAAAGTGGAAGGCCTGGATTTAGCAAGAGTTAACTGGCCCATCTTAGGAGTTCCTTCTTGATGAAATACAGCACTGTAATTTAAGAAGACAAGGGGTGAAGATGCTGGACCCAAAATGATATGTGGTACCTTTGAATTTTTCTCATATGGAGTCTGGTAAATGGAGTCATTAGAATGGACAAAGATATATAACCCAAAATGATGAGAAATTTTCTTGACATGGACATGCTTCGATGGGCCAGATTTCAAAATGTGAACCTGGAAGGATATTACTATGTATGGAGGAAGAGTCATAGTGACTAGAAAAGAGTCTAGGGGGCACCCTGGGAAAATGAACCTGTGATAGGGGTTTAAACAAGACTTTTTTCAGATTTATTTTGAAACCTAGGTAGCTGACTAGATGACTAGCGAACTGAAGAGCTGCTAGAGTGTCTTGAATGGTGGGAGCTGAAATGAAGTTATCATCTTCTTCTTCTTCAGCTTTTCCCAGTTAGGGGTTGCCAAAGCAGATCACCTGTCCGCTCATGATTGGCAGTGAAGTTTTACAGTGTCGAGTTGCCAGCCCGGTGCCCAACCTTCCACAGAAGGCACACACACACTCACACCTAGGGCCAATTTAGAGTGTTCAATCCACCTTCAGCATGTCTTTGGGATGTGGGAGGAAACCGGAGCACCTGGAGGAAACCCACATGACCACAGGGAGGACATGCAGACTCCACACAGAAGACACCCCAGCCAAGGATTGAACTGGAGAACCTCTTGCTGTGAGGTGACAATGCTAACCACTGCACCACCGTGGCCGCCAAATGAAGTTATCATCTAAACAGGAAAATATGAATGCTCTGTTGTCTGCAAAAGGCTATGACTGGAGCAAGGAAGTCTGGTCTTTCCACTGCTTCAAGATGTTTCACAAAGGACAAAAATGTTAACTGAAAGTACAATTCCAAGGCAAACAGACTCATGTAATGGCTGTACTTTTTGAATCATGATGTTTAGGTAGGCATTGTTGAGGTCTACAGTGACCAGAAAAGCCTTTGGAAACAAAAGAGGAAAAAGAGTTTGTAAAGAGAGCATCTTAAATTTTGGAATCAAAAGAAATGTGTGTAGCTTTTGAGAGTTGTTAAATAGGTGTCCTTGTGCCTTCCTTTCTTGGAACCAGAAACATTCTTAAATAAAAACCTTTGCTATTTTAGGAATGAGGAGCTGGTTCTATCACTCCATATGGCAGTAGGACCGACAATATTTTTTTAGGAAACAGATTTATTTGGATTTTTTGAGGAGGAGGAATACCTGATTTTACAGCGATACTATGTTTCCATTTTTCTGGGTAAACACGAGTTAATCTTGAAACCTCGAATTGGGGCTGTCTGACAATTAAAAAAAACATTGGCTTTTCAGGGATTTTGGCATTTTAGCCCAGAAAACTAGTTCATCACAAGATGTAGTTTTGCTCATATTTATTATATATAATATTGCCAGTTTGCATTACTGAGTGTTCTTTGCCTAGAATCTCTTTTGCTTTTCAAAATATATTGATGCAGAGGAATATTATAATAGAATCATCACAATCACTATAAATTACATTTAAAGATCACTGATATAATCCTTGGATTTTGTTAGGTAAAAATGGAATTTATTTTTTTAACTGAAAATTGGTGTCCCTGCCTTTTGAGATGGAGGGGATGCCCATGGTCGTCTGCTACCATTCTGGATTGTTTTTGGAATCCAGACATGAAAAGTTATTTGTTTCAAGGTATGAAGACAATGAGAGGGAGTGCCTGGAATTTAGAAAGCATGGCCTGGATAGATGGGGAGGAGTGAATGGATAGTTGCTGAGATGTCTTATGAAAGGAGGATCCTTGAAATTATTGTTTGGTAGGCTTTTGCTGGGAGGATTTAAAAGGCATTCAAAAAAAAAAAAGAAACAAACAAAAAAGGACCAGAGGAGGAAGGGTCCTTTGTTATTTAGGAATAGGACTCTAAAAAGCTGCTTGGCTCCTTGCATTAACTTTCCTGTTTTTCTTCCAGTTTATTTAATACTGTAGTTGAAGAATTCCCATACAAAATGAAACCTGTCGGTGCATTTAGTGTCTGAGTTTTGACATCATCGGGTAAATTTGTTAATCATATCCATGCATTTGTGCACATTACTGTACCTATAGCAATCGCCCTGGACACAGCATCTAATGCATCATAAGTATACTTAATGCTTAGTGTCCTTTGAGGCAGAGTTTAACATTTCCAACAACAAAAATTTAGTGCAACACTGATAAGGTTTGCTGTGTTATTTGACACCTCTTTCACAATTTTTTCTTCTTCTGGAGGAGTCTGCCGAATGGGAGTCAGCCACCATGGTCTCTTCCTCCCATTCTAGAAGGCACATATTTTCAAGAAAACTTTTTAGATAATTTAGTATATTTCATATGGTTCTGAGAGTTAAAATAAAAAGGCAAATCTGGTAGGAACTAATACAGTGTTATAGTGTTAGTGTAGAACAAGGATACTTCTTTTTAAGTGCATTTGTTATCCTGTAGGGGTAACCTAAGAGCATTCTTTAAGTGGCTTAGTCACATGAGGGAAGAAAACTCAAGACAACAGGATGAATGCCATACACAACTTATAGCTTTAATTCTCTGAGCTAAACTTCCCTTGGTTATTGTACTAATTGAAGTCCTAATGACATTTGCACTCAAGCTGTATTACTGTGGCTATAGCTTTTCAGAGCTCACACAGGACAGTTGTTCCTGATAATTCAACATCAGTAGAATTACTAGGGTGGGGTGAGGGGGACAGCCACCTCGAGCAAAAGATGTTAAGGGGGTGTGATTTGGAGATGCCAGTCAGTCATTAGTGCATTACTGGTATTCATTTATGTACTGATATTTCTGAATACTGATCTTCTTCTTCTTCTTTCGGCTGCTCCCGTTAGGGGTCGCCACAGCAGATCAACTGTTTCCATTTCTTCCTGTCCTCTGAATCTTGCTCTGTCACACCAACCACCTGCATGTCCTCTCTCATCACATCCATAAACCTTATCTTAGGCCTTCCTCTTTTCCTGTTACCTGGCAGCTTCATCCTTAGCATCTTTTCCCCAATATACTCTGCATCCCTCCTCAGCACATGTCCAAACCAATGTAATCTTGCCCCTCTGGCTTTGTCTCCAAACCTTCCAACCTGGGCTGACCCCCTAATATACTTATTCCTAATCCTGTCCATCCTCGTCACACCCAGTGCAAATCTTAACATCTTCAACTCTGCCACATTAAGCTCTGACTCCTGCTTTTTTGTCAGTGCCACTGTCTCCAACCCATATAACATAGCTGGTCTCACTACCCTCTTGTAGACCTTACCTTTCACTCTTACTGGTACTCGTCTGTCACAAATCACTCCTGACACTCTTCTCCACCCACTCCATCCTGCCTGTACTCTCTTCTTCACCTCTCTTCCACACTCACCATTACTCTAAACTGTTGATCCCAAGTACTTAAACTCATCCACCTTCGCCACCTCTACTTACTGCATCCTCACCATTCCTCTATCCTTCCTCTCATTCACACACATATATTCTGTCTTAGTCCTGCTGACCTTCATTCCTCTTCTCTCTAGAGCATATCTCCACCTCTCCTGGGTCTCCTCCACCTGTTCCCTACTCTCACTACAGATCACAATGTCATCTGCAAACATCATAGTCCAAGGGGACTCCTGTCTGATTTTGTCTGTCAACCTGTCCATCACCATTGCAAATAAGAAAGGGCTCAGAGCTGATCCTTGATGTAATCCCACCTCCACCTTAAATGCATCCGTCACTCCCACTACAGACCTCACCACTGTCACACTACCCTTGTACATATCCTGTACCACTCTTACATACTTCTCTGACACTCCCGACTTCCTCATACAATACCACATCTCCTCTCTAGGCACCCTGTCATATGCTTTCTCTAAATCCACAAAGACTCAATGCAACTCCTTCTGACCTTCTCTGTACTTCTCCATCAACAATCTCAGAGCAAACATCGCATCTGTAGTGCTCTTTCCTGGCATGAAACCATACTACTACTGATCACTAATCATCACCTCCCTTCTTAACCTAGCTTCCACTACTCTTTCCCATAACTTCATGCTGTGACTGATCAGTTTAATCTCTCTGTAGTTACTACAGTTCTGCACATCACCCTTATTCTTAAAAATCAGTACCAAAATACTTTCTCTCCATTCCTCAGGCATCCTCTCACTTTACAAGATTTCATTAAACAACCTAGTTAAAAACTCCACTGCCATTTCACTTAAACACCTCCATGCTTCCACAGGTATGTCATCTGGACCAACAG
This sequence comes from Protopterus annectens, assembly GCF_019279795.1. NCBI lineage: Eukaryota > Metazoa > Chordata > Ceratodontiformes > Protopteridae > Protopterus > Protopterus annectens. Next base: position 1,079,000,154 of record NC_056744.1, on the reverse strand, counting down.
CCTTTCCATTCTTCATCCTCTTCATAGCTATCCTTACTTCCTCCTTGCTAATCCACTGCACTTCATGATTCACTATCCGCACATCATCCAACCTTCTCTCCCTCTCATTCTCTTCATTCATCAGCCCCTCAAAGTACTCTTTCCATCTGCTCAACACACTATCCTCGCTTGTGAGTACGTTTCCCTCATTATCCTTTATCACCCTTACCTGCTGCACATCTTTACTAGCTCGGTCCCTCTGTCTAGCCAATTGGTACAGGTCCTTTTCTCCCTCCTTAGTGTCCAACCTTTTATATAACTCTTCATAAGCCTTATCCTTAGCCTTCACTACCTTTCTCTTTGCCATGCACCTCATCTCCTTATACTCTTGTCTACTTTCTTCATTTCTTTGACAATCCCATTTCTTCTTCACCGACCTCTTTCTCTGTATATTCTCCTGTACTTCTTCATTCCACCACAAGGTCTCCTTGTCCTCCTTCCTCTTTCCAGATGTCACACCAAGCACCTTTCTAGCCATCTCTCTTACTAGATCTGCCGTAGTTACCCAGCTATTCGGTAACTCTTCACTGCCATCCAGTGCCTGTCTTAACTCTTCCCTGAACATCACCTCACAATTACTCTTTTTCAATTTCCACCATTTGATCATTGGTGCTGCCCTTACACTCATCCTCCTCTTCTTGATCACCAATGTCATCCTACAAACCACCATCCTATGCTGCCTAACTACACTTTCCCCTGCCACCACTTTACAGTCTCCAATCTCCTTCAGAATGGCCCTTCTACATAAGATATAATCCGCCTGTGTGCATCTTCCTCCACTCTTGTATGTCACCCTATGCTCCTCCCTCTTGTTAAAATACGTATTCATCACAGCCATGTCCATCCTTTTCACAAAATCCACTACCATCTGACCTTCTGCATTCCTTTGCTTAACACCATACCTACTCATCACTTCCTCATCCCCTCTGTTCCCTTCACCAACATGCCCATTGAAATCTGCTCCAATCACCAGTCTCTCACTCTTGGGTACAGTCATCACCACTTCATCCAACTCACTCCAAAATTTTTCTTTCTCATCCATCACACACCCAACTTGTGGAGCATATGCACTAACAACATTCATAATTACACCATCAATTTCCAGCTTCATAAACATCACTCTATCCAACGCTCTTTTCACCTCCAAAACACTCTTAGCATACTGTTCCTTCAGGATAATGCCTTTGCCATTTCTCCTCCCATCCACACCATGATAAAACAATTTGAAACCACCTCTGATACACAATATACCAACCTTCCTTTGGTCCATCATATCAGCTAGTTCTCTATACCAGCTAGTTCTCTCTATACCAGTCATACTGCCAACATTCAAAGTTCCGACTCTCAGTATCACAGTCCTAGCCTTTACCTGCCTTCAGGCATGCCTTCCCCCTCTTCTCCTCCTTCGGCCAACAGTAGCCCAATTTCCACCAGCACCCTGTTGGCCAACAGTACTGGTGGTGGTCTTTGTTAACCCGGGCCTCGACCGATCCAGTATGTATTTCTGTACTGTTGTCTGCATGTATGATTTGGCAAAATTTTACGCCGGATGCCCTTCCTGACGCAACCCTCCCCATTTATCCGGGCTTGAGACCAGTACAAAGAAATGCCCTGGCTTGTGCATCCACCATTTCTGAATACTGATATAGAAATTAATATTGATAGTGCTTTTTCTGCAGTGCTAAGCTCTTTATCGCATTGTGTGTGGTATAAGATGTAGCAAGTGGTTTGCTATAGTTTTAAAGTTTTAAAAGTACAAGCCCTTCTTTTTGGCTGCTCAGCTTGGAATTGAGGGGTGGGGCACAGAAACAGAACCTGATTGGCTCTGGGTTGCTAAGGCTTAGGAGCACCACCCAGATCACAGACCTTTTTGTTTTTTTCTACTCCTCAACCTATAGTTGAGGGTGTCAGATCACAGAATAGCTCCAGGTGCTATATGAGTTAGCTGCAGCTCTGGTCAACACTATACTCATTACTGTTGATGACATTTTCCACTAATTCACATAAACTATTTAACAACTTTCTGTGATTTCATATATTGTTTTGTTTACTGCCTGCATCTTTGGATAATTAGCTGTGTAGTATTTTCGGTTTATATCTTGGGTGTAATTCATAGTCTTCCTTATAACAACACAAAATTGTGATGCTTAGAAGTAATGCAGTTCAGTGTACTTTGCTGAAACACACAAGAACATAATTTACATGTGTAAGAATCTCTTGCCCAAACAGTTTAAACCACTCCTCAGGTGAGCTTTCTACAGACTCACTCAGCTTTCTATGTGTTCTTATACAGACATGTGGATATACTTGCACATATAATACAGTCTTTTACTTGGCTGCATGACTCATGCTCAGTTGGGGGTCTATATTACCAAAGCGAAAAACCCTATTCCCAAATACCTAAATGTCAACACCTATACCGCAAACCATGAAAATCCCAAACACACTAAAACGCGAAAAAAAAAATATCGAACTGTCATAGACGGCCAACCCCACCACCTGCTACATACTACCTACCCAAAGAAAATAAATAAACCGCACACATACACTCACCAAACCCTACTTCTAACCTAAGATAAAGCACCAAAACCCTACCTCTAACCCTACACTAAACCTCACATACACAACTAACTATGCACTATCCTTAACCCCTCCCTAACCCTAAGGTCCATAACTACCGCACACGTCCCCTACACACATACACCCAAACAAAATAAACAATACACATACATACACTTAGAATAACCCTACTTCTAACACTACACTAAACCTTACATACATTACCTATCTATAAATTTACCTTAACCCAAATCCTAACACTAAAGTCCTATCTATCGCACACTTACCTTATGGAGCTATACCGCAGACAGGACAACCAAAACAAATCAACATTTCAGAATTTGCGGTTTTGTACGTTCGCGATTTCCGTACTTCTCGCAAAATGGGTCAACATCTTCGTATTCGCTCATACGTTTTTTTGCATTCGTAATATAGACCCTCAGTTGGTCACAGCTGCATGCTTGTCTGTCTGTTCGAGTGTGAGACTCAAATGCAAAAATATTATGCTTTCTCCAGTTTGATGTGAGCTTGGAGGTAGTATAGGCATTTAGAGTGTGGGAGTAGAATCCCCATAGTAAGGGGTGCTGGAGGGCTTTCCCCTGCAAGAAAGACTTTTTTGTAATTTTCTATCGATCATTAGTGCATGTATTTGTAAGCAGTTTTTGGCTTGAAATGCAGGCAGGTGGTACTTCAGATAGAGTAGATCTGTATAATGCATATAATGCATATTCATGTGTGTGTGTATATGTATGTATGTATGTAAATAATATATATATATGTGTGTATATATATATATATATATATATATATATATATATACACGCGCGCGCACACACACACACACACACACACACACACACACACACACACACACACACACACACACACACTGTAGCACCTTTCTCATTCTTCTGAATGTCACTACCCCTATCTGAGTGGAGACATGGTTTAGGGGAGATGGCCAAGTGGAGTTATGACATTTTGTAATGCTGCAGTTTATAATATCTAAGATACAAAATCTTCTCATATTCTTTCACAGACCCAAACAAATAAAGCAGGTTTGATTTGCAAGTTGGATGGTAAAACTGAAACTGGTAGCTAATCTTGCTTTTTAACTCTTATTTTGGACAGCTGTCAACATAGCTATCATGACAGCTAGTTTAACAGCTGACTGAAACTGTAACATTCTGTTTGTATTTTACAACACAGCTGTACTTAACTGACAGGAGCAGCAACATAACGGGGTGGAGGGGGGTCTGACTAAAGCAGTGACATTTTGCGCACACACACACACACACACACACACACACACACACACACACACACACACACACACACACACACACACAGTGCACAAAAACATTTATCTGGATGGCATTCTAAGCAAGGTAAAGGAAATGACCTTTAACCTGCACAGATTCTCACATTAGATAGCATAGGTGCAACAGAGATATTAGCTGCTGTAGCAAGGATAACATACTGGAAACATTTTCTTCAGTTAAAACGCATTATCAAACTAAAGTTCATTTCCAACGTGATCAGAAAATAAGTACACTTTTTTACTGACATAATTCTAGTTGACTTACAGTTCAACTCTGTATTCTAGTCCAGTTTTAAAGTTTCAAACAAGGAAGAACTCAGCACCCAATATACTACAGCCAATGTGTAGTAATTAGTAAACACAACAACGGCACTGCAAAGGTACCAGGAATCACAAGGAGGCAAACAAAATCCTAAAATGAATTTATTAGCACAAATACAAAAAACACATAAATGCATTAATTTTCTCACTGTGTTTTCATCCTACCCATAGGACTTCATCAAATAACAATACAGCTATATCCAAGGTTTAAATACCCATAACCCTCATAAGTTTAATTAAATAATTGATCATGTCTAAAAACTAGTTTGTTAGAATGTCAGGGTAGGAATTTGTACTGCTCTGCATTGTTCTTGAGTTCACATTTTGAAATCATTGGACATTTTTTAACATTTAGCGCATTAAATGTATGAGTAAATGATCAATTATTTAAATGATGAGGGTTATGGGTATTTAAACTCTGGATATAGCTGCATTGTTATCTAATGACGTCCTATGGATAGGACGAAAGCATAGTGAAAAAGTTAATGTGTTAATGTGCTTTTCTTATTGGTGCTAATAAATTTGTTTTTGGATTTTGTACGTCTCCTCATGATTTCTGGTACCTTTGCAGTTTTAAAGTTTCTCAGTAGAATGCAACAATCCCTGCCTTCCACAGTCTTGGTATTGCAGCTCAGACTGAGCTCCCTTGCAGTTCCCAGGTATACTTACAAATTAAATTCCTAGTATCCTTGATTATTCCCATATTTCATGGATTTCAGTGGTCAGAGTCCACCAAGAGGCTCCAATTCTAACCTTGAAATCCTTCTCCAGGAGAGACCAACCTTACTTTTAAAGTTTTCTCATGTGATTCCCATTTGACTGGGATATCACAGGACATATGCTATCATCAAGTTCTCATCATAATACATAGAATATATTCAGCACTTTTATTTGTGGAACAACGACTGTGCTACACTGCATGCACTTAGATATTTTCTGTAGTGCTCTGCATGAATCCTGTGTAACACAAATTTGTATGAATTGCTGTACTAAGAAAGAATACATGTGGTTTGTGGTGTGCAGTGACCTAATCTGCATAGGCCACTCCCACAAGCTATCATAATTACAGGCAGCACTGAAAAACCTTGCTGCAATGAGGAGCATTGCTACAGTAATGAGCAGGAAGGGCTTTGCAACTTGCAAACTACTTGCATATTACGCAAAGGCATTATGATAGAGGTCCATAAATTTTGCCTACAGTTAATACGCTGTCTGTTCTGGATCAAGAACTGAATGAATCTTAGGCCATGTCATTATTGTTTTGGAATCAGTCTTGTTTTCAGGTAGAACTATAACTTCAAAAAATCGCATGCTTCTATTGTATGATGAGCCAGTTAATGCTTCATTTATCTACTACACAAATTATGTCTCCACTTTATATCTGCCATAATTTCGTATATCTTAAGGGGGAGTGCAATTGTAATTTTATCTTTGGCTGATACATCAATGAACATTTGGTTGAGACTGATTGACCAAACAATGCTTCAGCCAAAATGTAGTCTCATGAGGGTTTATTTCTGTGTGAGGTTTGGTGCATATGGAATTAAACTGAAATGCAGGAAGGATAACATCCACCTACATAATGCTACATACCTGTCAACTGTCCAGTTGTTCGCAGAATGTCCAGATTGTTGCCTAATATTTTTGGTCTGTTCCTCATAAAATTTGTCGTTTTCTTGCCAATGGTTACAGATTGAAGTAATTAATAATAACAGATATTTGAGTTTCAAATTTCACATCCTTCAGAAAATGGATGCTAATGCAAAACCTGTTGCTATATCAACTTTCTGTGTTTATTGGAGTAATATTTAAAATGTGCCCCTATTTTTGGGCATTTGTTCTGCCTGTTATTTTGCCTCTGTCCAGATTTCTTGCTCTAAGAGTTTGAGAGGTATGCTTAATGGTATGGAGAGTTTTGCATCCCCCCACCTCCACCTCTTAAAAACAGAGTCTAAATTTTGGTCAAAGTACCATTTGATATGCAATTCCTGACCAAACTCACTATCTCTCTCTCTCATGTATCATTTAACAAAGAAGTTACCAACATATTTTTCAAGGCTACTCAAATTCCAATTATTCCAAAAAAGTTTTCTGATCTTTACTTCAAGCCTAATTCTGTTTCATATTGAGATTATAAGTGGGGTTTGTATTTCAGGTATTAACTAACTTACACTGCCTTGGGGACATCACTTGATCAAGTAGTAAGGCAACAGTAATTTCTTAATTTTACACTGCAGACTTGTGCTTCCTAAATTTTAGTGCAACAAGTCAAGTGGTTACTGCTGTTTGCTATTTTGCAGCTTGATCAATATTTAGTTACATTCGATGATGTTATATACAAATAGCTAACTGGATATTAAGTTTTTAATATTCAACAGAAAAAAAAGAATCACCAATTCTGTACATACTGCAAACAGGTACACATTCATATGCATCAGTAATGATTTGCTGAATTATTTGTTGATCAATAGTTGTATGTCTTTGTCCTCCGGGTGTTTGATCCTTTTTCTCCAGAGAGGTCTGCCAAGAGACATCCACATGCCTTTATACCATTTGCTGCAGGAGGAAGGTAAGTTGACTTAAAATTCAGCACATAATTAAAAATCTATTGTTTTCCATCTTTACACAACACACACGCACACAGACACACACACACACACACACACACACACACACACACACACACACACACACACATACACACACACACACACACACACACACACACACACACACACACACACACACACACACACACACACACACACACACACAGATGTGCCATGGAAATGAATAGCAGTACCTCAGAACATTACATTATGCTTATTATGTATCAATGAAATCAGCATTTCAGTTTCATGAAACTGTTACTTTTTTCTGTAGATTTTTTGCCAGATTTGATTATGCATCTGTTTTAGTGTGATGTTAAAGGAAGACATCCAATAAATAGAGTATTTTTTTGTTTTTGTTGACTTGATACCCATCAAGCCTGTGCTCCATTCTAAGAGATAATCCATAGCTGAAAACTGTTTAGAAAATGAATAAGTCCAGTTCATGGGAACAGATTTTTACTGTATGTCATATATGAATGTGAACTAAAATCAAGTAAAAACCTTAAAGGAGTACCGCACCCACAGACTCAAAAAACATGTTTAAAACATCATGGCATGATGTTTCCTACACTTTAACAGCACTCTCGGGTTATTTACAGGATTTTAAATATTTTTATATGTAATTACAGACTCTGACCACCTGGAGTACAGCATATTGACGTGGTTTGGATAAATCAGGTTGCCACTCAGTATCCCACAAGTCATTGTTTTGCTCAGAAATGTTACATCATGCAAGCCTGCATTTGCCTAAAGCTCTTGTCATTTCATAGATGTTGCATGCATACAAAGTTCTGAGTAAAATAGAACAGTTAAAGTAACATTCCTTGCTGTTGAATGACTACTTAAAACTGAAACAGTGCAAATGTCACAGAACACACACAAAGTGCTGTTTAGTGCTGCCTTTTTTCTAATTTAGTTTAAATGGCACTAATTTGTGAGACAATGAATTCCACTTCTTTTACTTCAACCCTCCCCCGCAACACCTAGCTTCCCTGGCTGTCAAAGTCCTGAAGGTAATTTGACTTGGTAATTTCATTGACTGGCAGATCTCAGCTCAGTTTTAGCAAAATTTTTACAACTATAGGTCATCTGAGTTGAAGCATTTAAATCAAATGTGATGTCTGGAAAAAAAATATGATGATGTGAATTTCCAGTTTTTTTGGGGGGGGGGGGCTTTGCCACCTCTTCTCCCTAAATATAGTTCTGAAATGGCTGCATCTTGGGGGGAAGGGAGATAGCGAAACTAAGGGATGTTGCATAGGAGACTGAGAAATTTGATTTATTGCAGGATTTAGCAGAATAGAACCGAGCAAATGACTCTCAAGCCTTGCACCTTCTAAGGCACTATAAGAAGATGTGCTACAGATAATACATTATAGCAAGACAGGACAAGTTTTACAGCATATTGTATTGCAGCAGAATATTGTCTTTTAACATAAGTTGACCTACATAAGAGTATTTAAATTTCAGAAACCTCAGTTAATGGGATTAGTGTTAAGTATGATCAGACAAACTAAGCATACATTCCGTGTAGCTGTCAAAAGTAAATGTCAACAAATTAAAGCTAGACCTAAGCCATGCAATCCTATAAACTGTATGCATTTGTCTTATACTTGTAACAGGACTATTCCTTGAACCTTTAAATAATATCCTATCCATCACTCTTAACTCACAGCACTGCTCTGTTATCAGGTGGGTGCTCAATGCGCAGAGTCAGCATGTCTATCCCATGTGCACATGAGCTATCATCAACTGCTCCAGTTTCTTTTATATCTCAAGAACATGTTGTAGGTGAATTGGTATTCCTCCAAATAACCCATAGCTGAGAGTGCTGTGTAAGAGTGAGCATGTGTTTGTGTATCCTGCAGTAGTTGGTATCCCATTCAGCATAATTAATTCACCATTAGCCCGGTGAGTACTGGAATATGCTGTGGCTCTCCTGAACCCCTCATTTAAATTAAATGGGTAATCAGAGAATGAATGAGTGACTGTCTGCTGCTGATCACTAAAACTTCAGAAATTATTCACTGCTGTCCACATTGTGAAGACAGAATTTTGTGTCGGACATGGGAAAGGCCATAGTTTGGCAGAATTGTTTTTGGGGAGAAAGAACTTCAGGCCTGAAAATACTACGTATTTGTGAGTAAGGTTTTCATTATTTTTTAATGTTGTGGTCTAAAACTGACATTAGAATGATTCTCTTTATTAAGATTTAAGGTTCAGATTCTCGTTTATGTTTGAAACTAGGAGCACAGCCTATGGGCAATTGTTGATTTATAGGTGATTTTCCAAATGAAATTTCTTCAAATCTTCGTGAGCATTTGGCATTTTTGAGATACAGATCTTTACACACAAGCACCATAACTGGCAAAAACATACAGTGACACCAACTTAGCATTTTTAAAGGAGGTCAATTTTTATGGAATCAGAGTTTTATGTGCCACTGTTTGGCAGAGTGTTTAAATACTGGCATATTTGTTTTCCTAATCCAGTTTTGCAAAATGTTATGCCTTGTCAGTCCAGAAACCACTTTCAGGGAGGCCTTCTATACAAGTAAAATTCATAGAGGTTGCCACTTTTAAAGTTGCCAAAAGCTAAACATTTCTAATGTGTGCCATTGACAAGAGGAAGATATAACATTGATATAAGTGGTTATAGGTTATTCAGGAAAAGCAGACAGATACAAACAGGGGCATATCAGCATTCTTCATAAAGGAAGGGTTAAATGCAAGTGTGCTTAGAGCATTAGCCACTAGATACATCAGGGAAGGAGGATGACAGACCGAAGAGAATAATAGATTGGGCTAGGAGGAAGAGGTCAGTAACAGCTGGGGATCAGACTCTGCTAAGAGATGACCAGGGGATTCTGATCTCCTTATTGACAAAGGCAGCAGAAGGTAATGGGGGTCTAAAATGATGAGGGGATTATGTTAGAATGGACAGAATTCTAGTTGTGGTCCTGGCCAGTGTCAAACGAAGGATGTCTGGCTGAAGGTGCCATTAGGCAGCAGTAGTCAGTGGCTATGGGTAAGGATTTGAAGAGGCAAAATGAGAAAGAGAAGGGCAGTGAGATTATATAAGAAAGTGGGGCTGCTGATTAGGTCAAGGAAAGGGTAAATTGAGTGGACAGAATGTTGAAAAGGGAAGAGGAGGAGGTACCACACTACAAGGAAATAAGCAAAAGGAAAACAAAAGAGGTTATATGGCAAATGTGCAAGTCAAACGAGAGTTGGCAGGTGTCGTGAAGTAGAACAAAGGCTGGTAAGGTATATAGCAGAAATGTGGATGGACAAAATATATGGTAGGCATAACAAAAATAGGGTAAAGATCATGGAAAATAGTAAAAGCAAGGGGAAAACCAAAGTATTAATTACTTCCAAAGAAAAGAGATGGGAGGGGGCCATGCTACAAGCAAGAGAAGGCAGAGTGGGACAAGACATTGACAGACCCCAGTACAGAGAGGTAATGGAGATAAAACTGGTTGCCATGAGGGAGAATAAGGCACAAAGCAAAGGTGGGCTGCCTCACAAGTTCCACAGGAATCAAGTTAAAGTGTTGGCAGATTGCCTGATGAGGGTATTCAACTAATCACCTAACATTGCTGTAGTTCCTTAGGACTAGATGATGGCAATTGGTAGCACCTTTTTAGAAAAGGTGACCAGGGAGAGTCTTGAATACTTTAGTCCTATCTGCCTGACAACAGTGGCAAAGAAAGTCATGGGAACAAGTCTGAATGCTTGCTTTTGATATGTTTGGGCAGACAAGATAGGATCAGCCTTATTATTAACATTAGAGAAATAGGGGCAATAGTGGAGGATATGGGAAGAGCCTTAAAAAGGATTTAGAATATCTGACCAAATGAATAATATGGTAGCATTTGAGATTCATTGCAGACAGATTCAAAGTACTGCAGCTGGGCCACAGGATGATGGGAAGTATCAGAAAGAGGGAGTGGAACAGATATCAGAGCGGAGTAGTGGAACCGATATCAGACAGAGGGAGTGGGACAGATATCAGAGAGGAGTAGTGGAACCGATATCAGACAGAGGGAGTGGAGTAGATATCAGATAGACGGAGTGGAACCGATATCAGACAGAGGAAGTAGAATTGATATCAGACAGAGGGAGTGGAACTAACATCAGATGGAGGGAGTGGAACTGACATCAGACAGAGAGAGTGGAACCAACATCAGACAGAAGGAATGGAACTGCTGTCACACAGAAGGATTAGAAGCTATATCAGAAGAATCAGAACCAGTATCAGACAAAGAGACTGGAACCAATATCAGATAGAGGGAATGGAACTGACATAAGAGAGATGGAGTGGAATCAACATTAGACCGAGGAAGTGGATTCAATATCAGACAGAAGGAATAGATCCAATATGAATCAGAGGGAGTGGAACTGCTGTCAGACAGAGAGATTGGAGCTGATATCAGACAGAAGGACTGGAACTGACATCAGCCAGCAGCGGTGGAACTGACATCAGACAGTAAAAGTGGAACTCACATCCGACAGAGAGACTGTAACTGACATCAGACAGAGGGAGTGTAACTGACATCAGACAGAGGGACTGGAACTGACATCAGACAGAGAAAGTGTAACTGACATCAGACAGAGAGAGTGTAACTGATATCAGACAGAGGGAGTGGAACTTATGGCAGTACAGTAGGAAAAGATCTGGAATCAATCATACCTGCATTGCAGCACCAGCAGCTGAGTGAGAGAACAGTGGCAGACATAGCAAACAGAATGATTAGTTGTATCCTTAGTGGAGAAACAGATAATGTCCTACTCTGCTAGACCTTTCAGGCAACACATTAAATACTGCGTGTAGCGCTAGAAACCATACAAGAAGAAGGCATCTGGCTACCGAAAGGAGGCCAGAGGAAGGATGCTGGCAGGTTTTGTGTACTGGAGGGACAAGAAAATGACCAGAGATTTGAGGAGCTGGCATTTTTCTCTTCAAAGAGAAGTAGGGTATGCATTGTATGAGTGCAAGATCAGCTCATATTGTGAAACTTCTGTTTTGACTGAGGAGTTGGAGGTTCTTCCACCGGAGACTGATATGAATTATGAATACTCTGAGGGACTACAAAATTCAGGGAGGTTATGGAAATAATGAGAGAGTAATGAAAACAATATTAGCTTGGACAGAGTACACCTGTCTTCTAGTGATAGAAAACCTTGGGCATGAGAATATGGAGCTTTAACTCATCCACACTTTGTGAAGGGTGAAATTTTTATTTGGAAGCATCTAGTTCTGGTTTCTTTGTACCCCAGAAAGGAAGATCGCCTTCAGGGTGCTGCTCCTGATTTTCATTCTATTCAAAATAAACATCCCAAAGCAGATTTATTTGTTGTATATGCTGTCTAGCATAAATTCAGTATGACGTTTCTTCTCTTCCTACTTGCAAATAATCTTGTACTCTTCATAGATTCTTAGGTTCATAGGTGTGTACCAGGCTAATGGCCCTGGAGCCTTTACAAGCATAGCCCATAGAAGTACACTGGAATCGTACCTGCCAACGTTAGTTCTCTGTGCCTCTATCAAGCAGAGCCACTGCAGTGATCCCTGGGGTGAACTTTCTGTTTCCCATCCACTCATCAAGATTTCTCTTGAAGAGGGCCAGTGAGGTGTTCTGCTTGACATGTATGGGAAGTCTATTCCAGAGCATGGGCAGTCTCTGGGTTATAAACCTGTCACTCCAGCATGTTCTGTCGATTGTGGTAATGAGGGTGAAATCTCTGGAGCATGTGGTGCGGATGGATTTGGATTTCTTTAGATGTAGCATTTCTAACTGAGCTGGGTCAGACATGGCTTTGTAAGTTAAGAGATCGCCTCTTAATGGACGATATGAGACAGAAAATAGCTGGAGTGTTTTGAGTCTGTCCATGTAGGACATGTGTTTAAGGCCTAGGATCCTGGGCCTTTCCAGCTGTACTTTTTTGGCCTTTCCAGCTGTTGCATGTGTCTAGTGAGGTACATGCCAAATGGGGCATTATACTCGATGATTGGCCTAATGAGGGAAGAGTAGAGAGAGATGATGACCTCTTTCTTCCTGGATGCAAAACCCTTGGTAATGAGATGTGCCACATAGAAGGACTTTCTGACCACAGTGGCAATGTGGTGGTCGAAGGAGAGGTTGCTGTCAATCTGTGTCCCCGGATCTCTTATAATGTCTTCGGTGTTCAGTGAGCGTCCATCGATGTGGTAATTAGTGGGAACTGAGTTTTTTCCAAAGGGGATGATGACGCATTTTTTGGCATTAAGCTTAAGGCCATGGTTTTGACACCAGTCATTGGTCTCAGTGAGGCCTTTCTGTAGGATGTCTACATCAATTGGGGAGTTAATAATGGCTCCCAGCTTGCAGTCGTCTGCGAACTTTGTCAGCCAGAGTCCCTCCAGGACTGATCCCTGTGGGACTCCACTCATGACTGGTCGGCAGTCTGACTTGGAGTCCGCTACTTTCATACTGTGGGTTCTATCTATGAGCCAGTTCGCAACCCACCTAGTGATATAGGGGTTGATGCCTAGTTTGGTGAGTTTATCAATAACTCCTGAGTGGGGAATGGTATCAAAGGCCTTGTCCAGATCGAGGTAGGCTGTATGAACTGCCTTGCCCTCATCCACAGCTCTGGTGACTGACTCAAAGAAGTCAACCAGGTTAAGCAGGCATGATCTACCTTTCATAAAACCAAATTGCATGGGATCTCTAGTTTGGATATTCCCTATATTTTTGTTAATTAGGTCCATGATGATGCGCTCCATAGCCTTACATATCAGACTCGTCAAGCTAATGGAGCGATAATTCCCAGGGTCTGTAATCTGTAGTCACCCCCCCTTAATGGAGAGAGATGACTGTAGCAGTGTGCCATTTGGTAGGGACAAAGCCTGAGGTGAGGCTGTGATCGAACAGGACACACGGATGTAGTGCCAATTGACTTTGTAGTTCATGTAGAACACATCCAGGGATATTGCTGGGTCCCATGGAAGATGTATTCTTGGCCTTGGACAATGCAGCTTTAACCGGTGCTGCAGCAATGCTGGGTGCCTGGCATTCCTCCGGTATTGTGATTGGTCCTTTAGGGGGGAGAGAGGGGTAAAGTTGACACTGAATCTGTCAGCCAGTATGTTGGCAATATCTGCTGACTCAGTATAGGAGGTACCATTGTGCAGTAACTCAGAGCAAACCTGGGTATTGCCGTGAAGATTCTTGATATAACTGTAGGAGGCTTTGTGGCTGTTTTTAGTGTCTGCCACAATTCTGCCTTCATACCTGGCTTTAGAGGTTTTGATGAGGGATTTCAACTTTTTGTTGAGGCTAATAAGGGAGTTTTTCCAGTCTTGGGACCCTGAAATGTTTTAGCAAAAGGACTTATTGTTCTTTAACTTTGTTACTTAAGTTTTTTAAACATTCTACCATGCATGATGTAATTCTTGCTTCTTTGGTGTCTCAGACCCTGTAGAAGATAACTCTCCTGCCCAAGTTCTCATTCCAGAAAGCTTCAAATAAATGCTTTCTCACAGTCACAACATGGTGTAATTTTGAAACCAACGATCCTACTGCTGTAACTGCATCTTTGGGAATCTGTGTGTACAAAACAGTCTGTCTCTTCATATATACTGTTTGTATGAGGGTATATACAGTGAGTATACTCTCTGTATGAGGCATTCGGACAAATACATGTGGTATTAAGGAACTGTTTGCACTATTTTTTAACTAAGGCAGCCAAAAGGATCTCCAGCATCTGGGAAGGACCCTCCACAGCTTAAGGATTGTTATGCTTTGCCAATATTGTCCTTTATCCAACATGTGACAGGTTTCTGAAAAACACACTGGCTTTCTAACAATGGGTGATTTTGATGAACTATTAAGCCACTGTCATCTAAGGGAGTACTACTTTTGATTGTCTGCAACTTCACAAAACATCATAGAATGAAGTCTGCACAGTAAGTATTTATGTGGTCAGTACTTGGCTGTGTGGGAACTTGTTTTACTGCAGAACTGATTTTTTTTTTTTTTTAGAATAAGGAAACAAGGAGTTTTATTTTTGTTCAACACATTTTCCCTCTGAGTCTCTGCATCCTCAGAAATAGTATACATAGAGATTGGGGGTGTGGATCTGAGCTTCGGCTTTCGAAGTTGGAGGAATGCTTTCTCTCCTGAAAGAACAGTGGTCTGTAGTTAAAGGCATTATTAGGAGTTTTAGTTACAATTATCTTAACTAAACAAGCTATGATTAATCATTGTAAATTTATTACATAATAGATATTCCTTTTGAAACTCAAAAGCAATTGCCACCTCTCTTCCTCACAACAGTTCTAATTAAATAGGCCATTGTGATTTCAGAGTGGAAAACCACAACTTGGGTTGAATGCTTTCAGGCTTCTAACAAACTGTAATAACTTCACCATACCTCTTAACTGTATAGATTTTTGCAGAATGTCCAGATTTTTGCCTCATATTTTTTGTTAGTTTTTCTTAAAATTGTGGTTTTCTGGCAAATTAGTGTCAAATCGTTAAAGACTGAAGTTAGAAAATAATGAGAGACATTTGAGTTTCAGACTTCATACCCCTCAGAAAATTCATGGTAATGCAAAACCTGTTATTCTGTCAACTTTCTAAGTTTGTAAGAGCAATATTTAAAAACGTTCCCTATTTTTGGCCCTTTATCCCACTTTTATTAATGCTTTTGTCCAGATTTCTTGCTCTAAGAGTTTGAGAGGTATGAACCTCACAGGGGATATTATCAAGTTTAAGCACCTAGTTGATGTAATCTATCCTTTTCCATCTAGCTTTTAGATAAAAGCACCTGCTAGTTTGTGCAGACTCAATCTTGACTTCAGAAAGGAGCCATGAGACTGGTGCATGTTGAGGAAGTAGGTTTAAGAGTCTTCTCAAGAGTTTTTCTAACTTTAACAAACTCAGAGGGTCCTGCCCATTTGAGAGTCTGAGTGCCTTAAGTATGTACAGGTTTAGATTAACACTTTGCAATTTTCCCCTACACCTGATACATTTCTGGATGTTATGTTAGATATTAATAAATATGTTCTTGTAGATGATGGTCCTGTGTAAATAAAGGAAATTTTGTGGATTTTCCTAGGAATAAATGCAGTTCTGCTACGAAGTACACTGTTATTTCACTAAGAGAGTTTTCACAAGTCTTACAGAGAACAAACCTATTGCTTAAATAGTTGAACAATTGGCTGTTGATGACCTCCCTTCAGAGGTATCTGAAGTAATATCCCTTTGGCCTTTTATAATTCTAGTCAGTCTTGTCTTTAATCTGGGAGAATGCATCTGTTGCATTAGTACAGGAAGTCTCTTTAATCATTGGCTCCTGGAGAAGCAGAGTTTTACTACAGGCCTGAGGATGGAGATCTGTTTTAATGGTTTTACCTGATGACAACTTCTAGTTTTATGGTCAAGAATAAACAAGCTGGATTACACAATGTCAGTAGTTTCAGATTTAACGTGACCTGCCAGAGTTCATTCTTCTGTCTCACTCTGGCATTGTTTAGTAAGCTTAATGAATCTCCCTTTCCATTATGAAAGCATGTTACCTATTTCTCCCCCAGGCCAGAGATGAGATCTGACAACATATTCCCTCATGGAAAGATGGGATGTTGACCTTAGAAATATCACGGTATAAGGCTTGTATATTCTTTTGGAGGTTTTCCCATCCTTTCCTTCCTCTCAGTGCAAGTCCTTTATGCGCTTCAGAATCTTAAATCCCATGTTTTACTAGAACCCTTTTGTGGTTGTGCAGTCCATGCTGCGGTATCTGAACAGGCAGAGAGAGAAACCAACATAAGTATCAAAGCCTTGTGAGGCTCAGCACATCATATGCCTATTGTATGGAAGAGAAATATTTAGGAGGCATTTTCGGTTGCTGCATGAAGTCAAGCATATCAGTTCTTATTCATATGTGTGACTAAGAAACTCAAGCAGCTGAGGTTGCTGAAGATGGACTGGAATAATACAGGCCTCCACTGATTTTGCTTCCTTTATTAAAATTAAATGAAGTGGCAATGAAGGATGCTCATCACTCCCACAGCCTCGGTGGCATTTGGGTTATCTGCCAAGGTAACCCATTACAGGCCAGCTTTCAAACCCTCAGACTCCCCTCTCTATATCTTCCTGTGGCAGCTGATTTGCTGAGCATATCCTGAGAGGAAAGCCTTCAGCTGTCACAGGAAGTGAGTGTTCAGTCTTTTTCTGCCATCCGAAGAATTTCCTCTGACTTTTTACAGGCTCCAGTGCCGATTTTCCAACTTACTTCACAGATAAGCACCATTTGGGGACACTTCTTTTCATTTAATTATTAGAATTATCATTCACTATCTTTAGGTTTATTTAAAATATATTTATTTTCATTTTTGTCAATGCTTACAGTAATTACAGTGGTAATTTCTGCTTGTGGCAGTGCTTATTTGGTTTCTATCTTTAACAAGTACTTGTTTTATTGTTACAGAGGAAACTTTCAGTATTTCTCTCCGACATGCAGTGTGTGTGTATGTGTGCTGTTAGATACTAGGGGTTGTCTCATGCAGTCATTACTATAATTACATTACTTTATTTTCATCTTTTGACATGAAAATATTGCAGTACATGGAATTTTTCAGCATTTATACATCATTTATTTTACATCAAGTGATGATATTTGAATGTAGTGTGGATATTTTACTCTGACAATAAAATCTAGTTTAAATGGCTATTAAATGTTATTTTATGGCAGTTTAATATGGGTTACTTATGGAGCTAATTTTTAACACTGGTTTGGCACATTGGTTGCTTTGTTGTTTGGATTTTGTGTACTAGTAATTCTTTGCCTTCTGAACACATTCCAAACTGTTTTTGTGATAATACAGTATGGCAGAGTTTAGATGTACGGGGACAAACTTATTACTAGAAACTTTAAGAGTTTATTTTGATGCCTTATGCAGTACTGTCAGGTTATTATTCTGCCTTATGTTGTTTCCTCTGATTTGATGGATCCTAACTCTGTGGTACTCCCCCATCAAATCCCGTTGCAACTAAAAAAAGAATAAAAAAATAAGAACAAAACAAAAGAATGCCTCAGCCTATGGTTAGTGATTCTTTCTCATTCCATGCTTACTACCTTTTTCCACACCTCCCTCTAGTGTAGCTTTGATTGCCATTATGGAGCAGGGGTTAGACACATCCTCTGGGTGGCACAGGTATGGAAAAGTCAAACCCTTTAGGTGCAGGAGTAGTCCTGGGTAAGAGATTCCTTGCCAGACATAATACTCTGCCTAGATATTTTATCTAGTAGTGAAGTTCAGAAGAAAAGGAAGCAGAAACTCCACCATACATCATTTTAAGTACTATATTATTTTTTATATATTTTTGATGTAAAATAGTTCCTCTGTCTAATGTTTCAAACTTTCTGTAGTATATGCTAATGGTGTTGGAGGACGCATTTTACATAAAAAAATATAAAAAAATATAGTACTTAAAAAAATAAATAAGTAAAACAACGATTTGACAGAGTCCATATTCTCTCTCTCTCTCTCTCTCTCTCTCTCTCTCTCTCTGTCTCTCTCTCTCTCTCTGTCTCTCTCATACACAGTCTGTTCTGCTTTCACACACACACATACATATACATGCATAGTCTCCTCTGGTTTCATACTCGCATTCACTCACACAAGCATAACTTTCAACCTCTTAGCACAAAAAGTTGGACAAAGCCAAAAATTGTTGTGGACAAAGCCCCAAAGAATAGGGACAAATTTTAAATATTGCTCTTATAAACTTAGAAAGCAATTAGAATAAAAGGTCTTGTATTACAGTGCATTATCTGAAAGATATAAAGCCTGAAACTCAAATCCATCCATCCATCCTCAACCACTTTTTTCCCATTTTGCACATGGGGTTGGGGTGTCACTTCATAGGATCATAGGAAGTTACTAGGCTATTGGCCCTGAGGCCCTTATAAGCCTAGCCAAGAGTTTAGCCCATGTATAGACAAATCAGCACCCGATGCCCCTGTCCAGCAATCCCAGGGATATATTTTCTATTTCCCATCCAGTTATCCAGGTTGCGCTTAAAAAGGGGTAAAGAGGTACTCTGCTTGACGTGGTGAGGGAGTCTATTCCACAGATGGGGGAGTCTCTGGGACACAAATCTGTCCCGCCAACAAGTCCTAGTGATGTCACAGACCAGGTTGAGGCTGCGTGTGTGGGTTACTTGAGTGGAGCCTCACTTGCAGATATGCAGCAGTCCCATCAAGGCGGGGTCTGAAATCACCTTGTATGCCAGACAGAGGTCACCTCTGAGGAGTCTGTATGAAACACAGTAGAGGGATAGGGCTTTTAGCCTATCTGTGTATGGTAGATTTTTGAGGCCCTGGATTCTCCTGGTGAGGAACCTCTATGGTCTCTCCAGCTGCTGCATGTGCTTTGCGAGGTACATGCTGAATGGGGAGTTGTACTCAATAATGAGCCTTATAAGGGAAGAATACAGGGATGTTGCAACCTCCTTGTCCCTGGATGAGATACCCTTACTTATGAGGTGGGCCATGTAGAAAGCTTTCAGTACAATGGAAGCAACATGGTGGTCAAAAGTCAGGTTGCTATCAATCTGGGTGTCCAAATTCCTCAAGACTGACCGCATGCTTAGGACATTGTTATTAATGTGATAATTTGTGGGGACATTACTCTCCCCAAAGGGGATGATGATGCATTTTCTTGTATTCAGCTTGAGGCCATGTTTCTGGCATCAGTCATTTGTTTGGGTGAGACCTTCTTGGAGGATGTCCACGTCACTAGGGGAATTGATGACCACGCCCAGCTTGCAGTCATCTGCAAACTTGGTTAGCCATAGCACACTGGTTTTGGCCTGCACCTCAGAAAAGTATTTTCCAAGTAACACAGGTCCCAAGACCGAACCCTGGGGTACGCCACTCGATGTGGGTCTACTGCTTGAGGTGGCTACCCCTACTTTGACTAGGTGGGGTTTATCAGTGAGACAGTTAACTACCCATCTAGTAACATATGGATTGATGCCTTGTTGAGAGAGTTTATCTACTATGCCTGAATGGGGAATAGTGTCGAAGGCTTTGGCCAAGTCAAGGTAAGTGGTGTGCACTGCATTCCCCTCGTCCATGGCTTTGGTGACTGACTCAAAAAAGTCGACTAAATTTAACAGACGTGACCTCCCCTTGATGAAGCCAAACTGTGTGGGATCGAGTGTTTGGAGGTTGCCAATGTCCTTGTTAATGCGCTCCATGATAATCTGTTCCATGGCCTTGCAGATCTGGCTAGTTAGGCTGATGGGTCTATAACTTCCCGGATCAATGGACACTCCACCTTTGTGTAAAGGGATGACAGTGGCTGTAGTCCACTTAGCTGGGACAAAGCTGGTACTCAGGCTTTGGTTGAATTGGGCGCCTAATGGTGCTGCAAGTTCCTGCCTGAGTTCATGTAGGATGCAGCCTGGGATGTTATCGGGTCCCATGGAGGCTGTATGTTTTGCTTTTGAGAGAGCAGTGATGACCTGATCCCTAGATATAAGGGGAAGGGGGCTGGTACTGGGAATGTCCTGATTGACTGATGGGGTGACAGAGGGGTGAAATTTTCGCTGAATCTGTCAGCCAGCAAGTTTGCTATATCTACGGCATTTCTGTATGTGATGTCCTTGACCACCAATTCTGAACAGATCTGGGTGCTACCTTTGAGATTACGGATGTATGTGAAGAAGGCCTTATGACTGTCTCTAGTAGATGTGGCCAATTTGGACTCAAAGTTTGCTTTGGAGGATTTCACTAGTGCTCTTATTTACTTGTTTAGGCTAAGGAGAGATTTCTTCCAGTTGGGCACCTGCTCCTTCTTGGTCCTGGACAGCAATTTTTTTCTTTTGTTTTAGAGTTTATTTATTGCAGATGTCCACCAGACAGGTTTACTGTTCCTTGTGTAGGATGATTTCGTCCTGTCAGGTATTCCTGATTCCATGCATCTATATAAATGTTAGTATAGTAATTTGGTATCATTTTGGATACTGGTGCCAGTTCCTAGAGAGGGGGAGGGAGCTGTGAAGATGTTTATACCATCCCTCAGGAGGCTGTAATCAGCTTTGGAGAAGTTTTTTGGTTGACCCTAACTAGAGGGGATCGGGAGAGATGATGAATACGAACATGACCCCTTTATGGTCGGATCTTACAAGGGAGGATGATACTGCAGGGATGCTGCAGTGGTTACTCATGTTGGTTAATACCAAGTCCAAGATCCAAGATATTATTACTTCTTGTGAGGGTATCGACTATCTGTCCCAAAGCCTTTGCATTGACAAATTCGAGGAATCTGTGTTCTGGCATAAGTAGTTCTTCCAGTCTGTGTTTGGGTAGTTAAAGTCACCTAGGGTCAGGGTAAAGGGTTGAATCTTGATAGATTTGAAGAGGTCTAGATAGGCAGTTTGGACATCTTGAGTCAGATTTGGGGGCCGGTATCTAGCTATGATTTTTATAGGGGTCTTGTCAATGGTTAACCGCACCTGGAGTGTCTCCTGTGCGTCATACTGTTTGACCAGCCTGGAGGTGTGTATGTCTTTAAATTATATATTGAAACTCCACCTCCTTTGGCTTTACTACCCACAGTTTGGGGTCTGAATGTATGATAGGATGAGTAACCAGGTATGGCTGGGGTACTCTCAGCAACTTTGAACCAGGTTTCTGTGACTGTGTAGATGTCAGCATTTTCCAGGGTTAAGAATGCTTGCAATGAGTGTAGTTTCATGTTTAGACTCTAAGTGTTAAGCAGCATGACCTTTAATTTCATATTGGGCTAAGGTTTACACTTCCACGTGCCTAGCCCTGCTATGGTGGTTCATCTGTACCACCCTCTCATACACACACTCACACCTACAGCCAATTTAGAGTGTCTAATTCACCTACTGCATGTCTTTGGAATGTGGGAGAAAACTGGAACACCCAGAGGAAACCCACAAGACCACAGAGAAGACATGCAGACTCCGCACAGAAGGCTCCCCAGTCAATAATTGAACCAGAGAACCTCTTGCTGTGAGGCAACAATGCTAACTGCTGCACCACTGCAGCCACCCCACTCAACTTGAGCTAACCTTGAGCTGCCTAACAGTTTGAGCATGTGGAAAGTGCCCTGAAGCTTTGGAAGCTACTGTTTTTTATATCTTTCACAGGGTATAGCCTGTATAGGTTAAGCTACTGCAGCTGTGATCATTTAAACATCTTCTGTTATAGTAAGTTTACTTTCATAACTATACTTTTCTTCTGTTGTATTAAAAAGGTGTGCTTACTCACATAGTCGGAACTTCTCTGATGATTTAAAAGCCGAAATTTTGTATGTACCTTTACATTTTGGATTAGTGTTTAAGCCTTCTGTTATATAGATTCTCAGAGTGGGATGACAGAGGCAAATTAATGCTTGGGTATCCATGATGTTTCATATACCTAACTTCTCCTTAAACAAGGTGTCATACTTCAAGGGGCAGAACAAATAAAAATCCTAGCCATACAAAAGTCAGGGATCCAAAACAATGGCAGGAGGCTAAATCTTAGAAATTAAACAAGAGGGGTTCCTTTCTGGAAAATGATCAACACCTGCAAATGAATGACTATGCCGAGTCACAGAACACCCCAACCCCTCCCCTCCCTTCCTATTCTTCCTCTTTCCACCAAGCTTTCTGTCAACCCTACAGCCTGGCCACAAATAGTCTAAGACAAATGGTTTCTGAAAATAATTTGTAGAGAAATACACTTGGCAGTGGATAGAAAAGCCTCACCCTTTCAGGGGTATCCCCCCACACCCACCAGACCAAAAAAGGCATTTTCCCCAAGTGCTCCATCACATGGTAGAAGCAGGGGTCATAGAACTAATGCCTGAAATACACAATGAGAAAGGATTTTACTCCAGAATCTTTTTGAGACCTGTCCTCGATTTGTCCTTTCAGAACACCTTTGTAAAAGTTCCAAAATTCAAAATGCTCACCTTGCAGTTGGTCCTATTATTGGTTTCAGACCACTGTTTCACGGTCACTCTAGAGCTCAAAGACATTTATTATATTCCTATTGTTTCATTTCAAGAACATTTTGAGATTTTACATGTCTGGCTTCCCTTATTAGTTTTCTGCATTACCATTTGGACTATCTATTGTATCTTAAGTGCTTACAAAGTGTCTGACCCCAGTGGTTGCCTGTTGCAGAACTGTAGGCATCCACATTTTTCCTTATTTAGACAGCTTGCTGATTTGTGCACATTATCTATCCAGGTGCTTGGAGTCCTTAGACAAGGTTGCATCCCTTCTTTCTCACATTGGCTTCAAAATGAACTTTTGAAAGTCCTTCCTTACACCCTCTTAATGAATTGTTTTTCTGGGCTGCTGGATAAACATGGTAGAAAGGATAGCCTTTCTACTAGAATACATTGTTCTTACTTATCAAGACATTTTCTTGGATTTCTCTCTTCTAGACCTGGCCTCAGCATGATGAGTTCCTCAAAATTCTTGACCTCATGGTGTTAATGATCCTCATGATACCGCTAACCAGATTACACATGAGAAAATTTTCATTGGTACTTAAAGAATTTTTGACCCAGCACCTTCATCCCTTGGATTTCTATGTACTGGTACTGTGATTTATGAAACAGGAACTGAAGTGGAGAAGGAATAAACTGCCTCTGAATCCAGGATTCCATTTCACTCTTCAGACCCCAGTTCACTTTGTCCAGACAGATTTTTTCTGATGTGTATGTGGGGATCAGTGTCCATGGGAGTTCAAGTGCAAGGGTTGTGGGGTCCTCAAGACACACCAAAGCACATAAACATATAAGAGATGTTAGTAGTGATTCATGCCCTAAAAGTTCTTCACCATTATGGACTTCAAGTCATTTTCTAGTAGTCACAGAGAACACTACTGTGATGTGGTACCTGAACAAGCAAGTGGGTACAAGGTCATACCCTCTTTGTTGTTTGGCAATGATGGCCTGGGAGCTGGCTCTACAGCATTCTTTGACTCTTTAGGCATCTTACATTCCATCAGAGCAAAACAGTGAGGCAGACAGACTAAGTAGATCCTGGACAGACCCTCATGAGTGAAAGCTTTAATTAGAGATCTTTCAAGACTTGATCCAGATGTAGGAATACCTCATGTAGATCTGTTCACCCCCTTTCAAAACAAACAACTGAAAAAAATTATGTTCAAGATATGCTTTCAACCATGCTTGAAAGACAGACATGCTATCATTACTGTGTTTGGGAATGTTTATGCATGCATTTCCACCCTTTCCAATGATTCCCAAGGTACTAGTAAAGATTCAGAAAGAATTACCAGAGATCACTGTGGTAATCCCCTTTTGGCCCAGGCAAAATTAGTTCTCCCTTTTAATGGAATTGGCCAAGGGCAATTACCACAAGCTTCCTCACAGACTGAATCTGCTCACACAGCATGAGGGCAAATGGTACACCCCAACTTTGAGCAATTGCAAGTGACAACCTGGATGATTGTATTTTTATATTTTTACAGCACTTATTTCATGAGGATGTGCAGCAGGTATTTAAGGTGGCAAGAAAATCTGTAACTAGAATATCTTACATTTACAAGTAAAATAGGTTTTTACAGGTGGTGCAGAGCCAATAACAGAGGTTCTGAAAGTATTTTGATCCCTCTGGTTTTGAAATATTTGTGTGAGCTACTTAGAGATGGCTTGTCATATGCCTCTATCAAAGTGCATGTTGCGGTACCATGGATCGCCCTCTTTTGTTTCTTTTTTTGGTTAACAGTTTATGAAAGGAGTCTTGTACATAAGATTCCCCTGAAAGTAAATTCCTCTTCCCTGGGATCACATTAGACTTGCTTATCAGACTGATTTACGATTAATTATTTGGAAGACAGTTTTACTCATTGCTGTGACATCTGCAAGGTTAGTCTCTGAGCTGCAAGCTCTCATGGTGGGCCAACCCTATCTGATTTTTCAGAAGGACAGAGTTGTGTTGCACACTAAGCCATCATTCATGCCTAAAGTTGTTTCTAAATTCACCTTGAATCAAGTCATCAGTCTCCTAATATTCTATGCTGATCCAGAAAAAATTCTACATACCTTGGATGTGTACTGACAGCTCAGGTACTGCACTGACAGAACAAAGCCCTTTAGGAACCCTAAACAGCTGTTCATCTGCTAGACAGGGCTAAGAAAGGTCAGTCTGTCTGTAAGCAAACTATTGCACAATGGTTGTCTTCTGCTGTTTTCTGTTATTCCCAACATGGTAAATCTCTTCCAGGCAAGGTTAAGACTCACTTGACTAGGGGCCTATCCTCTCCAGTGGCATATTTGAAAGGAATAGACTCATTCCAGAGGTAGCATCCTGGTCCTCCATTCATACTTTCACAAAGCACTACAAACTGTATTTATTTTCAAGATCCAAAGTGGGCTTTGCTAGGACCATTCTCCAGGGGTTCTTGGATCCTTATCTTTCCACCACCCAGGTAGTGTAAGCTTTGGAAATCTACCAAAAATGCCATTAGCAGTGGGAATGATGAACATAATACAGTTGCATAAGTTCTACTTATCTGTAACAGTAGATGTTTGAATTCCTCGCTGCCGCACTGGCAGCACCAACCTGCCATCTCCCAAACTGCATAGTTGAGGTGGATTTTAACCTCTTTGATTCATTTGTTATTGAATTTGTTTATTATATGGTATCATGACTGGCCGCAAATTTACTCTTGCTAGATGATTCTGGCTTCGGGTACTTTCCTCTCCTTTTTGTGGAAGTGAAAAAGCCTAAACACTGACTTCCTGTGACATCTGAGGGCTTCCTTGTCAAGATATGCTCAGCCAAACAGCTTTCACAGGAAGAGAAAGGGCAGTGAGTTTGAGCTTTTGAAAGCTAGCTAGTACTGGTTTACCCTGGCAGATAACCCAAAATGCCACTGAGACATTGAGGAATTTGACCACTATTACAGGCAAGTACAACTTGTACAACTGTACTTTCTCAAAATATTGTGAATGGATGTATACATATGCTTCTCTCGTTTTCTGCTACTCACATACCTTCTTGTGAAGTCTGGTACGGAAAAGTCTAGGTTTGGTCGTCACCCTTTTGGCTTAGTAAAATATGGATTCTAGTTATGAGGACATTAGCAAAAGGCAGTCACGCTTAA